>NW_027183642.1:0-36459 GCF_041296385.1 Aphelocoma coerulescens | reverse complement strand
ACCACCAAGGACGGGGACATTTGGGGACAACGAGGCACAGGGGACCTTTGGGGACACTTAGGACCACCAGAGCACGGCCCCCACTGGCCACCAAGGCTGGGGGACCACCAGGGACGGGACACTGGGGACATTTGGGGACACTTGGGACCACCAGAGCGCGGCCCCCGTTGGCCACTGAGCCTGGGGGACCACCAGGGACGGGGACATTTGGGGACAATGAGGTACAGGAGACATGTGGGGACATTTGGGGACACTTGGGGCCACCGAGCCTGGGGGACCACCAAGGACGGGGCCATTTGGGGACAACGAGGCACAGGGGACCTTTGGGGACTGGATCACGGGGACCACCTGGCTCAGGTGACACCGGACCACAGTGGGGACGAGGTGATCCGGGGACACCGGGGACAGCACCAAGGCCACGCCAGCACCGCCACCGCCGGGCCCTCCCGCCACCCGTGTCCCCCGCTGTCCCCTCACCAGTAGTTGGGGGCGGAGAAGACGGTGACGCAGCGGCCATCGTGGGCTACCTCGTAGCCCTCGGGCTTGACCTCGTGGCTGCGGATGATGAGCTCCAGGCGGTTCCGCTCCAGGAAGCGCTTGGTGACATCGGGGCCGAACTGGCAGCTGACCCCTCGCTTGCTGACCGAGCGGCCGTTCTGGGGGACATCGTGGGGGGGAAAAATGTGGGGACATCGTGGGGACATCATGGGGACACCGTGGGGACATCGTGGGGGACATTGTGGGGACACCACGGGATCGTAGGGACATCGTGGGGACACCGTGGGGAGGACAGAAGGGGCAGCTGACCCCTCGCTTGCTGACCGAGCGGCCGTTCTGGGGGACACCACGGGGGGGGGACAATGTGGGGACATCGTGGGGACACCACGGGATTGTAGGGACATCGTGGGGACACCATGGGGGGGACAGAGGGGGCAGCTGACCCCTCGCTTGCTGACCGAGCGGCCGTTCTGGGGGACAGCACCGGGGGGGACAATGTGGGGACACCGTGGGGACACCATGGGGGGACAGAGGGGGCAGCTGACCCCTCGCTTGCTGACCGAGCGGCCGTTCTGGGGGACACCGTGGGGGGGACATCGTGGGGACATCGTGGGGACACCACGGGGGGGACATTGTGGGGGGGACAGAGGGGGCAGCTGACCCCCTGCTTGCTGACCGAGTGGCCGTGCTGGGGACACCACAGGGGGGACACCGTGGGGACATTGTGGGGACACCGTGGGGACATCGTGGGGACACCATGGGGGGACAGAGGGGGCAGCTGACCCCTCGCTGGCTGACCGAGCGGCCGTTCTGGGGGACACCACGGGGGGGGACAATGTGGGGACACCGTGGGGACATCGTGGGGACATTGTGGGGACACCACGGGATCATAGGGACACCGTGGGGACACCGTGGGGACATCATGGGGACATTGTGGGGACATTGTGGGGACACCGGGGGGGGACAGAGGGGGCAGCTGACCCCTCGCTTGCTGACCGAGCGGCCGTTCTGGGGGACACCGTGG
The DNA here is from genome assembly GCF_041296385.1 of Aphelocoma coerulescens. Taxonomy (NCBI): domain Eukaryota; kingdom Metazoa; phylum Chordata; class Aves; order Passeriformes; family Corvidae; genus Aphelocoma; species Aphelocoma coerulescens. The sequence continues at coordinate 34,937 of NW_027183642.1, read as the reverse complement.
GGGGGACATCGTGGGGACATCGTGGGGACACCACGGGGGGGACATTGTGGGGGGGACAGAGGGGGCAGCTGACCCCTCGCTTGCTGACCGAGCGGCCGTTCTGGGGGACATCACGGGGGGGACATCGTGGGGACATTGTGGGGACACCACGGGATCGTAGGGACATCGTGGGGACACCATGGGGGGGACAATGTGGGGACACCGTGGGGACATCATGGGGACATTGTGGGGGGACAGAGGGGGCAGCTGACCCCTCGCTTGCTGACCGAGCGGCCGTTCTGGGGGACACCGTGGGGGGGACATCGTGGGGACATCGTGGGGACACCACGGGGGGGACATTGTGGGGGGGACAGAGGGGGCAGCTGACCCCCTGCTTGCTGACCGAGTGGCCGTGCTGGGGACACCACGGGGGGGACAATGTGGGGACATCGTGGGGACACCACGGGATCGTAGGGACATCATGGGGACATTGTGGGGGGACAGAGGGGGCAGCTGACCCCCCGCTTTCTGGGGACACCGTGGGGACACCGTGGGGACACCGTGGGGGGACAGAGGGGGCAGCTGACCCCTCGCTTGCTGACCGAGCGGCCGTTCTGGGGGACACCACGGGGGGGGAAAAATGTGGGGACATCGTGGGGACATCATGGGGACACCGTGGGGACATCGTGGGGACATTGTGGGGACACCACGGGATCGTAGGGACATCGTGGGGACACCGTGGGGAGGACAGAAGGGGCAGCTGACCCCTCGCTTGCTGACCGAGCGGCCGTTCTGGGGGACACCACGGGGGGGGACAATGTGGGGACATCGTGGGGACACCACGGGATTGTAGGGACATCGTGGGGACACCATGGGGGGGACAGAGGGGGCAGCTGACCCCTCGCTTGCTGACCGAGCGGCCGTTCTGGGGGACAGCACCGGGGGGGACAATGTGGGGACACCGTGGGGACACCATGGGGGGACAGAGGGGGCAGCTGACCCCTCGCTTGCTGACCGAGCGGCCGTTCTGGGGGACACCGTGGGGGGGACATCGTGGGGACATCGTGGGGACACCACGGGGGGGACATTGTGGGGGGGACAGAGGGGGCAGCTGACCCCCTGCTTGCTGACCGAGTGGCCGTGCTGGGGACACCACAGGGGGGACACCGTGGGGACATTGTGGGGACACCGTGGGGACATCGTGGGGACACCATGGGGGGACAGAGGGGGCAGCTGACCCCTCGCTGGCTGACCGAGCGGCCGTTCTGGGGGACACCACGGGGGGGGACAATGTGGGGACACCGTGGGGACATCGTGGGGACATTGTGGGGACACCACGGGATCATAGGGACACCGTGGGGACACCGTGGGGACATCATGGGGACATTGTGGGGACATTGTGGGGACACCGGGGGGGGACAGAGGGGGCAGCTGACCCCTCGCTTGCTGACCGAGCGGCCGTTCTGGGGGACACCGTGGGGGGGACATCGTGGGGACATCGTGGGGACACCACGGGGGGGACATTGTGGGGGGGACAGAGGGGGCAGCTGACCCCTCGCTTGCTGACCGAGCGGCCGTTCTGGGGGACATCACGGGGGGGACATCGTGGGGACATTGTGGGGACACCACGGGATCGTAGGGACATCGTGGGGACACCATGGGGGGGACAATGTGGGGACACCGTGGGGACATCATGGGGACATTGTGGGGGGACAGAGGGGGCAGCTGACCCCTCGCTTGCTGACCGAGCGGCCGTTCTGGGGGACACCGTGGGGGGGACATCGTGGGGACATCGTGGGGACACCACGGGGGGGACATTGTGGGGGGGACAGAGGGGGCAGCTGACCCCCTGCTTGCTGACCGAGTGGCCGTGCTGGGGACACCACGGGGGGGACAATGTGGGGACATCGTGGGGACACCACGGGATCGTAGGGACATCATGGGGACATTGTGGGGGGACAGAGGGGGCAGCTGACCCCCCGCTTTCTGGGGACACCGTGGGGACACCGTGGGGACACCGTGGGGGGACAGAAGGGGCAGCTGACCCCTCGCTTGCTGACCGAGCGGCCGTTCTGGGGGACACCACGGGGGGGACAATGTGGGGACATCGTGGGGACATCGTGGGGACATTGTGGGGGGGACAGAGGGGGCAGCTGACCCCCTGCTTGCTGACCGAGTGGCCGTGCTGGGGACACCACAGGGGGGACACCGTGGGGACATTGTGGGGACATCGTGGGGACACCATGGGGAGGACAGAGGGGGCAGCTGACCCCTCGCTGGCTGACCGAGCGGCCGTTCTGGGGGACACCACGGGGGGGGACAATGTGGGGACACCGTGGGGACATTGTGGGGACATTGTGGGGACACCACAGGATCGTAGGGACATCGTGGGGACACCGTGGGGACATCATGGGGACATTGTGGGGGGACAGAGGGGGCAGCTGACCCCTCGCTTTCTGGGGACACCATGGGGGGGACAATGTGGGGACATCGTGGGGACACCATGGGGCGGACAGAGGGGGCAGCTGACCCCCTGCTTTCTGGGGACACCATGGGGACACCGTGGGGACACCGTGGGGGGACAGAGGGGGCAGCTGACCCCTCGCTTGCTGGGGACACCGTGGGGACACCGTGGGGACACCATGGGGGGACAGAGGGGGCAGCTGACCCCCCACTTTCTGGGGACACCGTGGGGACACCATGGGGGGACAGAGGGGGCAGCTGACCCCCTGCTTACTGGGGACACCGTGGGGACACCGTGGGGGGGACAGAGGGGTCAGCAGATGTGGCAGGGGGTGGCGGTGGGGTTGGGGGTACAGCTGGTGGCACTGGGAAGTTGGGGACAGGAAGAGGGTGGCACTGGGACCTGGTGGGTGACACCAGGACCCGGGGACACCCCAGGGGACAGGACAGGGGTGACACCAGGACCCGAGGACACCCCAGGGGACAGGACAGGGGTGACACCAGGACCTGGGACACCCCAGGGGACAGGACAGGGGTGACACCAGGACCCGGGGACACCCCAGGGGACAGGACAGGGGTGACACCAGGACCTGGGACACCCCAGGGGACAGGACAGGGGTGACACCAGGACCCAGGGACACCCCAGGGGACAGGACAAGGGTGACACCAGGACCCGGGACACCCCAGGGGACAGGACAAGGGTGACACCAGGACCCGGGGACACCCCAGGGGACATCACCGGGGGAGGGGTCACAGCTCACCTGGGGCTGGGGGTCGGACCAGAGCAGGTCACACATCGGCCCTGGGGGGACACGGGGGGTGGTCACAGCTCGGCCCCTCGCTGGGGACACCCTGGGGACACCTCGGGGTGGGGTGGGTGGGGGTCCCTGTCCCACCTGAGTCTGGGGGCTGCCGGTTCCGCTCGATCTTGCGGATGTCATCGAGGGTGACGCCGTCCTCGCTGAAGAGCCCCCCGTGCATGATCTGGGCGGGGACACGCGGTGGGGACATCAGGGGGGACAGCAGGGACGGGGAGGGGGGGGGACAATCGCCCATCCTGACACTGAGGGGGTGACAAGGGACACCCAAGACCCCCAAACCCCCTCCCCAACTTGGGACAGGGACACCCCAAATCCCCTCCCAGGGATGGGGGTCACCCCATGGAGACAGCAGGGACACCCCAAATCCCTCCCAGGGATGGGGGTCACCCCGTGGGGACAGCAGGGACATCCCAAATCCCACCCAGGGATGGGGGTCACCCCGTGGGGACAGCAGGGACATCCCAAATCCCACCCAGGGATGGGGGTCACCCCATGGGGACAGCAGGGACACTCCAAACCCCCACCCAGGGATGGGGGTCACCCCATGGGGACAGGGAATGCCCCCCCAAATCCCCTCAAGGACAGGGATCAGAAGTCACAGGGGGCAACTGGGGACAGTGGGCCTGCAAGATAGTGATCTATTGTGAACCATGGGGGGCTGCCAAAGAGCGATGGAGGGGAACTGCTAAATAGTGACCCACAGAGATCAATAGGAATTGCCAAATAGAGATCTATTATAGTCAATAGCGGCTGCCAAATACTGAGCCACAGGGGCCGCCAAATAGTGAACCATAGGAGACAATAGCGGCTGCCAAATAGTTATCCCACGGGGTCGCCAAATAGTGAGCTATTATAGTCAATGGGGACTGCCAAATAGTTATCCCAAGGGGTCGCCAAATAGTGAGCTATTATAGTCAATGGGGACTGCCAAAAAGTTATCCAAAGGGGTCGCCAAATAGTGAATCATAGGAGACAATAGCGGCTGACAAATAGTTATCCCAAGGGGTCGCCAAATAGTGAGCTATTAGAGTCAATGGGGACTGCCAAAAAGTTACCCCAAGGGGTCGCCAAATAGTGAACCATAAGCGACAATAGGGGCTGACAAATACTTATCCCGAGGGGTCGCCAAATAGTGAGCTATTAGAGTCAATGAGGACTGCCAAAAAGTTCCCCCAAGGGGTCGCCAAATAGTGAACCATAGGAGACAATAGGGGCTGCCAAATACTTATCCCGAGGGGTCGCCAAATAGTGATCAATTGAAGTCAATAGGGGCTGCCAAATTGTGATCCCTGGGGGCCGCCAAATAGTGATCCCTTCAAGTCAATAGGGGCTGCCAAAGAGTGATCCCAAGGGGGCCGCCAAATAGTGACCTATTAAAAATCAACGGGGGCCGCCAAATAGTGACCTATTCAAAATCAATGGGGGCTGCCAAATAGTGACCAATTACAGTCAATAGCGGCTGCCAAAAAGTGAACCCGCAGGCTGCCAAAAAGGGAGCCATCCCTCTCAATGGGCGCTGCCAGATAGTGACTCCCGGTGACAACGTCCCCTCCGGTGTCCCCTCCGGTGTCCCCTCCGGTGTCCCCTCACCAGCACTTTGCCGTTGATGCACTGGGCCAGGGGCAGCCACTCGAAGACCTCGCTGAAAAGGGCGAACATCTGCGCCGTGTACTTGGCCTTCACCTCGCCCTCGAAGCCGTAGATCTGGTTCATGTTGTCCGTCTCGTGGTTCCCTGAGGGGACACGGGGACAACTGCCACGCCTGGGGGACACTGCCCAGGCCTGGGGACACGGGCAGGGGACGCAGCGCTGCGGCTCGGCCCCCAGAATCCGGGCTGGGACGGTCCCGAGGGGACGGGATGGGCTCTGGGGACGGGGGCGGGGGGGGGTGTGGGACAGAGAAGGACCCCAGGAGGGAGATGGGGACAAGGAGCGAGGGTTGGGGACAGGGGACGTGGCCCTGTGACGCAGGACAGGGCCCTGCACCCCGCGGGGGACACGGGACGTGCCACGCCGTGGCACAGAGGGGACACGACCCCGTGACGTGGCACCGCGAGCTGGTCCTGGGGTTGGGGACAGGGACATCGCCAAGGGACAGCGATGCCACCAACGCCGAGGGGACAGGGATCCCCCAAATCCCCAAGGGACAGCGATGCCACCAACCCCGAGGGGACAGGGATCCCCCAAATCCCCAAGGGACAGCGATGCCACCAACCCCGAGGGGACAGGGATCCCCCAAATCCCCAAGGGACAGCGATGCCACCAACCCCGAGGGGACAGGGATCCCCCAAATCCCCAAGGGACACGGATGTCCCCAACCCCGAGGGGACAGGGATCCCCCAAATCCCCAAGGGACAGCGATGTCCCGGACCCCGAGGGGACAGGGATCCCCCAAATCCCCAAGGGACACAGATGTCCCGGACCCCGAGGGGACAGGGATCCCCCAAATCCCCAAGGGACACAGATGTCCCGGACCCCGAGGGGACAGGGATCCCCCAAATCCCCAAGGGACACGGATGTCCCCAACCCCGAGGGGACAGGGATCCCCCAAATCCCCAAGGGACAGCGATGCCACCAACGCCGAGGGGACAGGGATCCCCCAAATCCCCAAGGGACAATGATGCCACCAACGCCGAGGGGACAGGGATCCCCCAAATCCCCAAGGGACACGGATGTCCCCAACGCCGAGGGGACAGGGATCCCCCAAATCCCCAAGGGACACGGATGTCCCCAACGCCGAGGGGACAGGGATCCCCCAAATCCCCAAGGGACACAGATGTCCCCAACCCCGAGGGGACGAGGGGGTGGTCACAGGAAAAAAGTGTCCCCTCCACAGGGGCTGCCAGATTGGGATCCATCACGGGCAACAACAACAGCGGGGGCTGCCAGATAGTGATCCAGCGGTGACAACAAGGGACAGCTTGGGGACATGACCCCTCCCCCACCACCAAACCTGGCTGAGGGGGGGGGGGGTCCAAGCCTCACCCCCGAGCCTCTGGAATTACCTCGGAGCAGGTGGAAGTGGTCGGGGTAGAGCAGCTTGAAGCCGAAGAGCGTCAGGATGACCTCGACCGAGAAGGAGCCGCGGTCCACGAAGTCCCCGTTGAAAATCTGTCCCCCGGTTCAGGACAACGACCCCCCACCCCATGTCCAGCGGGGTGTCCCCCCCCCCCCCCCCTCAGCCCACCAGCGTCCCCCCCACCCCCTCAAACCCACCATCCCGAGCCCAGCCCCAGAGGGGAAGCCGTGGATACGTAAGGATTGGCCTCGGAGGGCAGCCCGTTGAGCTCGAAGATGTTGAGCAGGTCGTAGAACTGCCCGTGGGTGTCCCCGCACACCGTCACCTTCTCCGTCTGCTCGGGATGGACACGCGGGTGGCACCGACGTCACCGCGGCGGCACGCGGCACCCGTCGCCCGCCACCCACCGGCCCGGCCGAAGGGGGCACCCACCTCCTTCAACGTGGTCTCCACCAGGGTGGGCAGCTTGGCCAGCACCTCCTTCACCTGCACCAGGATCTGCGGGGGTGGGGACGTGTGGGGACGTCTGGGGACGGGATGGGGACGGGAGGAGGAGGAGGAGGAGGAGGAGAGAGGGGGGGGTTTTTTTTTTTTGGGGGGTGGGGGGGGGGGGGTTTTTGGGGGGTACCTGGTAGGCGCATTTCCTGTGGAGTTTCTTCTGGTCCTTGTACCACTGCATGAGCTCCTTCATGAAGGCCAAGGTCACCTTGCCGTCCTCCAGCTTGGGGCCGCTGTACTCGTCCTCGATGGCTGCGGGGACAGGAGGGGACAGTGGGGGACAAGGTGGATCAACCCCCAGGGGTCCCTCAGAGGCGGGGGATGGGCTGGGGGTGCTGGGCTTTGGCGTGGGGAGCCGGGCGGTGGGGACAAAAGGTCAGCTGGGCACCTCAGAACCTCGTGGGGACCACCAGAACATCTCCAGGAGCCTCATGGGGACCCTCAGGGGATCCCAAAAGCCTCCCAGAGATCCTTGTGGGGACCCTCAGATGTTCATGGGGACCCCAAGACCCTCACCAGGGTCCCAAAGCTCGTCTGGACACCCCAAGATACACGTCAGGACCCTCAGAACATCTCCAGGACCCTCATGGAGACCCCAAAACCCTCCCACAGATCCTCGTGGGCACCCCCAGATGTTCATGGGGACCCCAAGACCCTCACGAGGGTCCCAAAGCTCGTCTGGACACCCCAAGACCCACGTCAGGACCCTCAGAACATCTCCAGAACCCTCATGGGGACCCTCAGACCCCCACAGAGACCCCAAGATCCTCCCAGGGACACCCCCAGAGCCTCCAGACCCAACCAGGAAGCCCCAAGAATTCCCCAGATCCTCCCAGGGACCTTCCTGGAGACCCCAGACCCTCATAGGAACCCCCACAAACTCCCCAGACCCTCCCAGGGACCTTCCTGGAAACCCCAGACCCTCACAAGAACCCCCAGGGACTCCCCAGACCCTCCCAGAGACCCCCACAAACTCCCCAGGGACCTTCCTGGAGACCCCAGACCCTCACAGGAACCCCCAGGGACTCCCCAGACCCTCCCAGAGACCCCTACAAACTCCCCAGTGATCCTCCTGGAGACCCCAGACCCTCAGAGGAACCCCCAGGGACTCCCCAGACCCTCCCAGAGACCCCCAGGGACTCCCCAGACCCTCCCAGAGACCCCTACAAACTCCCCAGTGACCCTCCTGGAGACCCCAGACCCTCAGAGGAACCCCCAGGGACTCACCAGACCCTCCCAGAGACCCCTACAAACTCCCCAGTGATCCTCCTGGAGACCCCAGACCCTCAGAGGAACCCCCAGGGACTCCCCAGACCCTCCCAGAGACCCCCAGGGACTCCCCAGACCCTCCCAGAGACCCCTACAAACTCCCCAGTGACCCTCCTGGAGACCCCAGACCCTCACAGGAACCCCCAGGGACTCCCCAGATCCTCCCAGGGACCTTCCTGGAGACCCCAGACCCTCACAGGAACCCCCAGGGACTCCCCAGACCCTCCCAGAGACCCCCACAAACTCCCCAGCGACCCTCCTGGAGACCCCAAACCCTCACAGGAACCCTTATGGGGACCCCAGCCCCTGTCAGGGACCTTGAGCCTCCTCTGGGGGCTCTCCAAGGAGCCCCAAGTGAGCCCTGAGCCCCCCCTGGGTGGGTTTGGGGGTCTCACTCATGCTCTCGATGTCCAGCGAGTCGACCACGGAGCGCTTGTGCTCGTCGCTGGCGATGGCCCTCTCGAAGGCCTTCTGCTTGACGATGCGGTGACACTCCTGGTACTTGAGCTTGGCGTCCTTGTCATTGGGCCTGACCTTCACCACCTGCGGGGACAGCCCGGGGACAGCCCCTCAGGGGATGGGGACACCCCGGGGACAACCCCTCAGGGGATGGGGACACCCCAGAACAGCCCCTCAGGGGATGGGGACAGCCCGGGACAGCCTCTCAGGGGATGGGGACACCCTGGGGACACCCTGGGACAGCCCCTCAGGGGATGGGGACACCCCGGGACAGCCCCTCAGGGGATGGGGACAGACAGGGGACACCCCAGGACAGCCCCTCAGGGGATGGGGACACGCAGGGGACACCCCGGGACAGCCCCTCAGGGGATGGGGACACTCCAGGACAACCCCTCAGGGGATGGGGACAGCCAGGGGACACCCTGGGACAGCCCCTCAGGGGATGGGGACACCCCGGGACAGCCCCGGGACAGCCACTCAGGGGATGGGGACACCCCGGGGACACCCCGGGAAAGCCCCTCAGGGGATGGGGACACCCAGGGACAACCCCTCAGGGGATGGGGAGACCCCAGGACAGCCCCTCAGGGGATGGGGACACCCCAGGACAACCCCTCAGGGGATGGGGACACCCTGGGACAGTCCCTCAGGGGATGGGGACACCCCAGGACAGCCCCTCAGGGGATGGGGACAGACAGGGGACAACCCCTCAGGGGATGGGGACACCCTGGGACAGCCCCTCAGGGGATGGGGACACCCCGGGACAGTCCCTCAGGGGATGGGGACAGCCCGGGGACAACCCCTCAGGGGATGGGGACACGCAGGGGACAGCCCGGGACAGCCCCTCAGGGGATGGGGACAGCCAGGGGACACCCTGGGACAGTCCCTCAGGGGATGGGGACACCCCAGGACAGCCCCTCAGGGGATGGGGACACTACAGGACAACCCCTCAGGGGATGGGGACACCCCGGGGACACCCCGGGACAGCCCCTCAGGGGATGGGGACACCCCGGGACAGCCCCGGGACAGCCCCTCAGGGGATGGGGACACCCCGGGACAGCCCCTCAGGGGATGGGGACACCCCGGGACAGCCCCTCAGGGGATGGGGACACGCAGGGGACACCCTGAGACAGCCCCTCAGGGGATGGGGATACCCTGGGACAGCCCCTCAGGGGATGGGGACACCCCAGGACAACCCCTCAGGGGATGGGGACACCCTGGGACAGCCCCTCAGGGGATGGGGATATCCTGGGACAGCCCCTCAGGGGATGGGGACACCCTGGGACAGTCCCTCAGGGGATGGGGACACCCCGGGACAGCCCCTCAGGGGATGGGGATATCCTGGGACAGCCCCTCAGGGGATGGGGACAGACAGGGGACACCCCGGGGACAACCCCTCAGGGGATGGGGACACCCCGGGGACACCCCGGGACAGCCCCTCAGGGGACAGGGACACCCTGTCAGGGGACAGGGACAGTCAGGGACACCCAAGGACACAGCCCCAGGACATCTTCTGGGACCAGGGGTGTCCCCAACCCTCCCCTGAGCTCAGAGTGGACACACTGACCCCAAGGGGTGTCCCCGACCCTCCCCTGAGCTCGGGGTGGACACACTGATCCCAAGGATGTCCCCAAGCATTCCCCAAACTCCGATGACCCACGCTGACCCCAGAGATGGCCCCAACTCTCCCCTGAGCTCGGGGTGGACACACTGACCCCAGGGGTGTCCCCAATCCTCTCCTAAGCTCAGGGTGGACACACTGACCCCAAAGATGTCCCCAACCATCCCCTGATCTCAGGGTGGACACGCTGAACCCCAATGACCCATGCTGACCCCAGGGGTGTTCCCAACCCTCCCCTGAGCTCAGGGTGGACACACTGACCCCAAAGATATCCCCAACCTTCCCACGAGTTCAGAGTGGACACACTGACCCCAGGGGTGACCCCAACCCTCCCCTGAGCTCGGGGTGGTCACACTGACCCCAGGAGGATCCCTGAACTTAGGGTGGACACACTGCCCCCAAAGATGTCCCCAACCCTCCCCTGAGCTCAGGGTGGACACGCTGACCCCCAATGACCCACGCTGACCCCAAAGATATCCCCAACCCTCCCCTGATTTCAAGGTGGACACACTGCCCCCAAAGATGTCCCCAACCCTCCCCTGATCTCAGGGTGGACACACTGACCCCAAAGATATCCCCAACCCTCCCCTGATCTCAGAGTGGACACACTGACCCCAAAGATGTCCCCAACCCTCCCCTGAGCTCGGGGTGGTCACACTGACCCCAGGACGATCCCTGAACTTAGGGTGGACACACTGACCCCAAAGATGTCCCCAACCCTCCCCTGATCTCAGAGTGGACACACTGACCCCAAAGATGTCCCCAACCCTCCCCTGATCTCAAGGTGGACACGCTGACCCCCGATGACCCACGCTGACCCCAAAGATATCCCCAACCCTCCCCTGAGCTCGGGGTGGACACACTGACCCCAAAGATGTCCCCAACCCTCCCCTGATCTCAGGGTGGACACACTGACCCCAAAGATATCCCCAACCCTCCCCTGATCTCAGAGTGGACACACTGACCCCAAAGATGTCCCCAACCCTCCCCTGATCTCAAGGTGGACACGCTGACCCCCGATGACCCACGCTGACCCCAAAGATATCCCCAACCCTCCCCTGAGCTCGGGGTGGACACACTGACCCCAAAGATATCCCCAACCCTCCCCTGATCTCAGAGTGGACACACTGACCCCAAAGATGACCCCAACCCTCCCCTGAGCTCAAGGTGGACACACTGACCCCCGATGACCCACGCTGACCCCCAACAACATCCCCACCCACTCCGTCCCCCGCCGCGCCCTCTCCCCTCTCACCGTCTCGTAGTCGCGCAGGGCGGCCTTGAACTTGCCCAGGGCCATGTTGCTGGCCGCTCGCCGGTAGTAGCCCTTGACGTACTTGGCGTCCAGCTGGACGGCGCGCGTGGCGTCGGCCAGGGCGTAGCCGTAGCACTCGGTGCGCAGGTAGGCCAGGCTGCGGTTGCCATAGTAGATGGCGTTGGTGGGGTTCAGCTCGATGGCGCTGCTGTAGAACTTCACCGCGTTCTCGTAGTCCTTCCCTGAGCGGGGGGGGAGGGGGACCCCAAAGCAGGGGGTCAGGGTGTGGATGGAGGGTGACCAGACGCCAAAGGTCGGAGGTGATCAGACCCTAAAGGTCTGGGAGTGACCAGATCCTAAAGGCTGGAGGTGACCAGACCCTAAAGGCCTGGGAGGGATCAGACCCCAAAGGCCAGGGGTGACCAGATCCTAAAGGCCTGGGAGTGACCAGACCACAAAGGCCTGGGAGTGACCAGACCCCAAAGGCTGGAGGTGACCAGACCTCAAAGGCCTGGGAGTGACCAGACCACAAAGGCCTGAGAGTGACCAGACCCTAAAGGCCGGGGGTGACCACACCCCAAAGGCCTGGGAGGGATCAGACCCCAAAGGCCGGGGGTGATCAGACCCCAAAGGCCTGGGAGGGATCAGACCCCAAAGGCCGGGGGTGACCAGACCCTAAAGGCTGGAGGTGACCAGACCCCAAAGGCCAGGGGTGACCAGACCCCAAAGGCCGGGGGTGATCAGACCCTAAAGGCCTGGGAGGGATCAGACCCCAAAGGCCGGGGGTGACCAGATCCTAAAGGTCTGGGAGTGACCAGACCACAAAGGCCTGGGAGTGACCAGACCCCAAAGGCTGGAGGTGACCAGACCTCAAAGGCCTGGGAGTGACCAGACCCTAAAGGTCTGGGAGTGACCAGACCCTAAAGGCTGGAGGTGACCAGACCCCAAAGGCCGGGACTGACCAGACCCCAAAGGCCAGGAGTGACCAGACCCCACTGTCCCCCACACCTCCCTATCTGGCAGCCCATACTGCACCTATAGGTCCCCATACGGCAGCCCTCATTGCCTGCCACTACCCCCCATAGATCTCTATCTGGCAGCCCCATCTGCCCCCTATAGATCCCCATATGGCAGCTGCCATTGATCCCTATAGATCCCCATATGGCAGCCCCCATTGCCCCCTATAGATCCCTATCTGACAGCCCTCAGTGCCCCCTATAGATCCCTATCTGGCAGCCCCCATTGCCCCCTGTAGATCCCTATCTGGCAGCCCCCACTGCCTCCTATAGATGCCTATAGGGCAGCCCCCACTGCCCCCTATAGATCCCCATCTGGCAGCTCACACTGCCCCCTATAGATCCCTATCTGACAGCTCACACTGCCACACTAGGTTCCTATGTGGCAGCCCCCGTTGCCCCCATAGATCCCTATCTGGCAGCCCCCAGTGCCCCCTATAGATCCCTATAGGGCAGCCCCCATTGCCCCCTATAGATCCCTATCTGGTAGCCCCCACTGACCCCTATAGATCCCCATCTGGCAGCCCCCACTACCCCTCATAGCTCCCTATCAGGCATCCCCCACTGCCCCCTATAGATCCCTATCTGACAGCTCACACTGCCACTATAGGTTCCTATGTGGCAGCCCCCATTGCCCCCCACAGATCCCTATCTGGCAGCCCCCAGTGCCCCCTATAGATCCCTATCTCGCAGCCCCCATTGCCCCCTATAGATCCCCATATGGCAGCCCACAGTGCCCCCTATAGATCCCTATAGGGCAGCCCCCGTTGCCCCCTATAGATCCCTATAGGGCAGCCCCCGTTGCCCCCTATAGATCCCTATCTTGCAGCCCCCATTGCCCCCTATAGATCCCCATCTGGCAGCCCCCATTGCCCCACATAGCTCCCTATCTGGCAGCTCATACTGCTCCTATAGGTTCCTATGTGGCAGCCCTCAGTGCCCCCTATAGATCCCCATCTGGCACCCCTCAGTGCCCCCTATAGATCCCTATCTCGCAGCCCCCATTGCCCCCTATAGATCCCCATATGGCAGCCCACAGTGCCCCCTATAGATCCCCATCTGGCAGCCGCCATTGCCCCCTATAGATCCCTATAGGGCAGCCCCCGTTGCCCCCTATAGATCCCCATCTGGCAGCCCCCATTGCCCCACATAGCTCCCTATCTGGCAGCTCATACTGCTCCTACAGGTTCCTATGTGGCAGCCCTCAGTGCCCCCTATAGATCCCCATCTGGCACCCCTCAGTGCCCCCTATAGATCCCTATCTCGCAGCCCCCATTGCCCCCTATAGATCCCCATATGGCAGCCCCCAGTGCCCCCTATAGATCCCTATCTGGCAGCCGCCATTGCCCCCTATAGATCCCTATAGGGCAGCCCCCGTTGCCCCCTATAGATCCCTATCTGGCTTCCCCCATTGCCCCCTATAGATTCCTATCTGACAGCCCCCACTGCCTCCTATAGGTTCCTATGTGGCAGCCCCCGTTGCCCCCTTTAGATCCCTATCTGGCACCCCTCAGTGCCCCCTATAGATCCCCATCTGGCACCCCTCAGTGCCCCCTATAGATCCCTATCTCGCAGCCCCCCATTGCCCCCTATAGATCCCCATCTGGCAGCTCCCGTTACCCCCTATAGATCCCTATCTGGCAGCCCCCATTACCCCCTATAGATCCCTATCTGGCAGCCCTCAGTGCCCCCTATAGATCCCTATCTGGCAGCCTCTGTTACGCCCCGTTATTCCCCGTGGCTCCCAATCTGGCAGCCTCCGTAACCGCCCATTGACCCCCATGGCTCCCAATCTGGCAGACCCGTTATTCCCCGTTCCCCGCGGTGGCTCACTATCTGGCAGCCTCCATTACCCTCCATGGATCTCTATCTGGCAGCTCCTTTACCCCGCATTGCCCTCAGCGGCTCCCTATCTGGCAGCCCCCATTACACCCAGTGGCTCCCTATCTGGCAGCCCTCGTTCCCACCCGTTCCTCGCCGCGGCTCCCTCTCCCGCAGCCCCCGTTGCCCGCCGATACCTTTGAAGAACTCGTTCGCGCGGGCCTTGAGCGCCTCGGCCCGTTCGAGCTCGGCGGGGCTCGGGGGCCGCCCGGGGCCGGCGCCGCCGCCGCTCCCCGCCCGCTCTCCCTCCGCCATGGCCGGGCCGCAAAGCGCCGCCGCCGCCGCCGGCCGCGGCCGCCAACCGCCGCTGTCGCAAAGACGAGGTGGGAGGGGGGGGGGAGCGGTGTCGTAAACGGAGGGCGAGCGGAGCGGCCGCAGGTCGCCGTGTCCCCCCCCCCGGTGTCCCCCCGGTGTCCCCCGGTGTCCCCCCGTGTCCCCCGGTGTCCTCATCACCCCTCGTGTCCCCCCATGTCCCCCGATGTCCCCCGGTGTCCCCCGATGTCCCCCGGTGTCCCCATCACCCCTCGTGTCCCCCCGTGTCCCCCCGTGTCCCCACCCCCCCCCCCGGTGTCCCCCGGTGTCCCCTCGTGTCCCCCGGTGTCCCTCGTGTCCCCCCGTGTCCCCATCACCCCCGGTATCCCCAAGTGTCCCCATCACCCCCCGATGTCCCCCGTGTCCCCTCAGTGTCCCCATCACCCCCCGATGTCCCCCGGTGTCCCCCGGTGTCCTCATCACCCCTCGTGTCCCCAAGTGTCCCCTCAGTGTCCCCCGGTGTCCCCCGATGTCCCCCCGGTGTCCCCATCACCCCTCGTGTCCCCCCGTGTCCCCTCGTGTCCCTAAGTGTCCCCCGGTGTCCCCATCACCCCCGGTATCCCCAAGTGTCCCCATCACCCCCCGGTGTCCCCTCGTGTCCCCTCATGTTCCCCGGTGTCCCCCGTGTCCCCATCACCCCCCGGTGTCCCCTCGTGTCCCCTCAGTGTCCCCAAGTGTCCCCCGGTGTCCCCCGATGTCCCCTCGTGTCCCCATCACCCCCCGTGTCCCCTCGTGTCCCCCCGTATCCCTCCGTGTCCCCATCACCCCCCGTGGCCCCTCCCTGTCCCCAGGTGTCCCCTCGTGTCCCCCGGTGTCCCCATCACCCCCCGTATCCCCCCGTGTCCCCCCAGTGTCCCCCGATGTCCCCCGGTGTCCCCAATGTCCCCTCGTGTCCCCCCGTGTCCCCCCGTGTCCCCTCGTGTCCCCCCGGTGTCCCCATCCCCCCCCGGTGTCCCCCAGTTGTCCCCATCCCCCCCCGGTGTCCCCAGTGTCCCCCCAATGTCCCCCCCCCAATCACAGCCGGAGCCCGCGGTGGCTTCTGAGCGATTTTATGGGGGGTGGGCACAGCACGGGGGGGGGGGGGAGGGGATAGAGGGAGGGGGGGGAGGGGCGTGCGACAGCCGGGGGAGGGGGGGGGTCGTACAGGACCCCCCCCAAAGCAGCGGGGTGGGGGAGGGGAAGGGGGGAGGGGGTGTGCGTGTGGGTCCCAGCGGCTCCGGGGGGGGGGGGAATTTTTTTTTGGGGGGGGGGAGGTCTCAGGGGGCTCTTGGGGGAGGGGTGGTCCCGGATTTGGGGAGGGGGGGGCTTGGTAGCCCCCCCCCCCAGGGGCGTTTCCAGCCCAGCACCGAGTGGGGGGAGGGGTCCCCAGCACCAAATTGGGGGGAGTTGGGACCCCCCCCCCCCTCAAGCACCAAAAAAAAGGGAGGGGGGGGATGGGCTGAGGTAGGAGGAGGGGGGGGGCATCCCCAAAAAGTGGGGGGGGGGGGGAGGGGAGTGTCCTAAATTGGGGGAGGGGGGGGGAATAAAAGGGGAGGGGGGGGGTCAGGTCATGGCTTTTGGTGCAGCCCCCCCCCCCCCAAAGATGTGGATTTGGGGAGGGGGGGGTCGCCCCCTCCCCCAATTTTGGGGTTCCCATCCGAGGGGGGGGGGGGGGTCGTTGCTGGTTTTTTTTTTGGGGGGGGTGGGGGGGGGTGTCCTTCCCAGCGTGCCCCCCCCTCCCTCAGTTGCTCTCCTCGAGGTTTTGGGGGACCCTCAGGGGGGGGCGCGGGGGGGCCCCCGGAAGGGTCAGACCATCAGCCAGCAGCGCTGGGGGGGGGCACAGAAATTATTGGGGTGTCCCCCCCCCCCACAACCACCCATTTTGGGGGGGTCCTTCCATTTCCCCCCCTTAAATTTGGGCCCCCCCCCCCCGGTTATTGGGTGCTTCCTATTTTTGCCCCCCCCCCAATTTTGGGGTCTCCCCAGCTCCCCCCCCCGCCCATTTTTGGCTCAAAACGCCCCCCCCCCCTTTATCAAGGACCCCCCCCCCTCCCCGATTTTGGGACCCTCTCACTATTGGGGTCCCCCCCATTTTTGGGGTGCCCCTCTCCCATTTTTGGGGTGCCCCTCTCCCATTTTTGGGGTGTCCTCCCCCGTTTTTGGGGTGTCCCCCTCCCATTTTTGGGGTGTCCTCCCCCGTTTTTGGGGTGTCCCCCTCCCATTTTTGGGGTGTCCCCCTCCCATTTTTGGGGTCCCCCCCCTCCTCCTCTCACCGAGGGGCTGCTCCTGCCCCAGGGGGGGGCTCAGTCCTGGGGGGTCCCCACTCAGCAGCAGCCCCTGGTGGGGACACGGCGTGGGGGGGGGGGAGGGGAGAGGGGGGGGAGGTGACAAATGGGGACAGGACACGCTGCCCCCCCTCCCCCCACCCCCGGGTGTGTCCCTGTGTCACCCCCTCCCCCCAAATCCCTGTGCCCACCCCCACCCTGCCCCCCCCGATGTCCCCTGTGTCCCCCCCACCCCCCCGTGACCTCACGTCCTGTCCCCCCAAACCCTCCCAGTGTCCCCCCAGTGTCCTCCCAGTGTCCCCCCGATGTCCCCCCAATGTCCTCCTCAATGTCACCCCCAGTGTCCCCTCGATGTCCCCCCAATGTCCCCCCCAATATCCCCCTGGGTATCCCCCCAATGTCCCCCCCAACATCCCCTCTATGTCCCCCTCAATGTCCCCCCGATGTCCCCTCCCCCCGATGTCCCCCCGATCTTCCCACCAAGTCCCCCGATGTCCCCCCAATGTCCCCCCATGTCCCCCCCAGTGTCCCCCCATGTCCCCTCAATGTCCCCCCAATGTCCCCTCGATGTCCCCCAATGTCCCCCCAATGTCCCCCAATGCCCTCAATGTCCCCCAATGTCCCCCCAATGTCCTCCTCAATGTCCCCCCCAATGTCCCCTCCCCCATCCCCCCAATGTCCCCCCAGTGTCCCCCCAATGTCTGCCCGAGTATCCCCCCGATGTCCCCTCGATGTCCCCCAAATGTCCCCTCCCCCCGTCCCCCCGATGTCCCCCCAATGTCCCCCTCAATGTCCTCCCCAGTGTCCCTGCAATGTCCCCCCCAAGTCCGCCGATGTCCCCCCAATGTCCCCTCAGTGTACCCCCAATGTCCCCCCAATGTCCTCCTCAATGTCACCCCCAGTGTCCCCTCGATGTCCCCCCATGTCCCCCCCAGTGTCCCCCCATGTCCCCCAATGTCCCCCCAATGTTCCCCCAACGTCCCCTCCCCCATCCCCCCGATGTCCCCCCAGTGTCCCCCCGATGTCCCCCCAATGTCCGCCCGAGTATCCCCCTGATGTCCCCCCCTGTGTCCCCCCGATGTCCCCCCAATGTCCTCCTCAATGTCACCCCCAGTGTCCCCTCGATGTCCCCCCACCGTCCCCTCTATGTCCCCCCCACGTCCCCCCCATGTCCCACCCAATGTCCCCCCAATGTCCCCCCGAAGTCCCCTCCCCCCATTTCCCCTCGATGTCCCCCAATGTCCCCCAGTGTCCCCCCCAATGTCCCCCCGATGTCCCCCAGTGTCCCCCGCAATGTCCCCCCAATGTCCCCCCCGATGTCCCCCCAATGTCCCCCCGATGTCCCCCCAATGTCCCCCCGATGTCCCCTCCCCCCTCCCCCAGTCCCCCCCGTACCAGCCCGAGGGGGGGCAGCAATTGGGGGTCCAGCTCGGGGCGTTTCAGGGGGGCCCCGGGGTCCTCCTCGCTCGGCTCCCGCGGCCTGGGGAACGCGTCAGGCCACGCCCACGGCCACGCCCAAACAGGCCACGCCCACAACCGTAGCCACGCCCATGCCCCAACACGACCACACCCACCCAGGCCATGCCCACAACCCCATAACCACGCCCCAACACGACCACACCCTCCCAGGCCACGCCTAAACCCCATAGCCACGCCCACAACCACACCCAACACGACCACACCCTCACAGGCCACGCCCACAAGCCCATGGCCACACCCAAACCCGAAAATGACCACACCCTTCCAGGCCACTCCCACAAACCAAATAGCCACAACCCCACCCCACACAGCCACACCCTCCCAGGCCACGCCCACAGCCCCATAGCCACACCCATGACCACACCCTCCCAGGCCACACCCAAACCCCATAGCCACACCCAAAAACACAACCCCAACACGACCACACCCTCCCAGGCCACGCCCCCACCCCATAGCCACGATCACACCATCCCAGGCCACGCCCACAACCGTAGCCACGCCCACGAACATGCCCCAAACACGGTCACACCCTCCCAGGCCACGCCCACAACCCCAACACGGCCACAACCTCCCATGCCACGCCCACAACCACATAACCACGCCCACAACATGACCACACCCTCCCAGGCCACGCACACAAACCAAATAGCCACAACCCCACCCAGCCACACCCTCCCAGGCCACGCCCACAGCCCCATAGCCACACCCACAACCCCAACACGGCCACACCCTCCCATGCCACGCCCAAACCCCATAGCCACGCCCACAACCACACCCCAACATGACCACACCCTCCCAGGCCACGCCCAAACCCCATAGCCACGCCCACAACCACACCCCAACATGACCACACCCTCCCAGGCCCCGCCCAAACCCCTAGCCACGCCCACAACCCCAACACGACCACACCCACCCAGGCCACGCCCACAACCACATAACCACGCCCACAACATGACCACACCCTCCCAGGCCACGCACACAAACCAAATAGCCACAACCCCACCCAGCCACACCCTCCCAGGCCACGCCCACAGCCCCATAGCCACACCCACAACCCCAACACGGCCACACCCTCCCAGGCCACGCCCACCACCCCATGGCCACACCCAAATCCTAACACGATGGCACCCTCCCAGGCCACACCCACAACCCCATGGCCACGCCCATGCCCCAACAAAGGCCACACCCTCACAGGCCACGCCCACAACCCCATAGCCACGCCCCAACACGGCCAAACCCTCCCAGGCCACGCCCACAAACCAAATAGCCACGACCACACCCCACACAGCCACACCCTCCCAGGCCACGCCCACAACCCCATAGCCACACCCACAACCCCAACACGACCACACCCTCCCAGGCCACGCCCACCACCCCATGGCCACACCCAAATCCTAACACGATGGCACCCTCCCAGGCCACACCCACAACCCCATGGCCACGCCCATGCCCCAACAAAGGCCACACCCTCACAGGCCACGCCCACAGCCCCATAGCCACGCCCCAACACGGCCAAACCCTCCCAGGCCACGCCCACAAAACAAGTAGCCACGACCCCACCCCACACAGCCACACCCTCACAGGCCACGCCCACAACCCCATAGCCACACCCACAACCCCAACACGGCCACACCCTCCCAGGCCACGCCCACAAACCCATGGGCACACCCAAACCCTAAAACGACCACACCCTCCCAGGCCACACCCACAAACCAAATAGCCACGACCACACCCCACACAGCCACACCCTCCCAGGCCACGCCCACAACCCCATAGCCACACCCACAACCCCAACACGACCACACCCTCCCAGGCCACGCCCACAAACCGAATAGCCACGCCCACCACCCCATAGCCACGCCCACCACCCCACTCCCCAACACGCCCCCACCCCCCAGGCCACGCCCCCACCCCCAAAAGGCCACGCCCCCAATGCAATTCCCTCCAAACCACGCCCCCTTGGGGGCCACACCCACAAGCCACGCCCACCACCCCCACCCACCCCGCCACGCCCCATTCCGACCACGCCCTCCCAGACCCCCGCCCACCACCCCACCCCCCCCATCCCTCCAACCCCGCCCACCTCTTCCGAGCGGGGCGTGGCCGAGGGGCGTGGCCGAGGGCGGGGTCACTGCCCCAGCGCGGGAGGGCGTGGCCAGGCCGGGAGGGGGCGGGGCCTCGGCCAGGGAAGCTGCGGGCGCGGGGCCTTGGGGGCGTGGCCTCGGCTTTGGGGGCGGGGCCTGTGGGGCGCAGGCCACGCCCCCTGTGCGGCTCGGCCCCGCCCAGCTGGAAGTCGCCGTCCATGGGGATGTAGGGGGCCAGCATGGCCAGGTCCAGCGGGGACGTCTGCGGGCATTCGGGGCGGTTTGGGGGCTGCACCCACTTATGGGGCTGGGAATTGGGGGCTGCACCCACTTATGGGGCTGGGAATTGGGGGGAATCCCACTTATGGGGCTGGGATTTGGGGCCCCTCCCATTTATGGGGCTGGGAATTGGGGGAGGGTCCCATTTATGGGGCGGTGGTTTGGGGTCTGCACCCACTTATGGGGCTGGGGTTTGGGGGGGGTCCCACTTATGGGGCGGTGGTTTGTGGTGGGGTCCCAGTTATGGGGCTGGGGTTTGGGGTCTGCACCCACTTATGGGGCTGGGATTTGGGGGGGGATCCCATTTATGGGGCTGGGGTTTGGGGGGGGGTCCCATTTATGGGGCTGGGGTTTGGGGTCTGCACCCACTTATGGGGCGGTGGTTTGGGGTCTGCACCCACTTATGGGGCTGGGATTTGGGGTGGGGGGTCCCATTTATGGGGCTGGGATTTGGGGTCTGCACCCACTTATGGGGCTGGGAATTGGGGGGGGTCCCACTTATGGGGCTGGGGTTTGGGGGGACGTCCCATTTATGGGGCGGTGGTTTGGGGTGGGGTCCCATTTATGGGGCTGGGATTTGGGGGGAATCCCACTTATGGGGCTGGGATTTGGGGCCCCTCCCATTTATGGGGCTGGGAATTGGGGGAGGGTCCCATTTATGGGGCTGGGATTTGGGGGGAATCCCACTTATGGGGCTGGGATTTGGGGTCTGCACCCACTTATGGGGCTGGGGTTTGGGGTCTGCACCCATTTATGGGGCTGGGATTTGGGGGGGGTGTCCCATTTATGGGGCTGGGGTTTGGGGTCTGCACCCACTTATGGGGCTGGGGTTTGGGGGCTGCACCCACTTATGGGGCTGGGGTTTGGGGGGGGGTCCCAGTCATGGGGCTGGGATTTGGGGGGGGGGGTCCCATTTATGGGGCTGGGGTTTGGGGTCTGCACCCACTTATGGGGCTGGGAATTGGGGGGGGGTCCCACTTTTGGGGCTGGGATTTGGGGTCTGCACCCACTTATGGGGCTGGGATTTGGGGGGGGGGGTCCCATTTATGGGGCTGGGGTTTGGGGGGGGTCTCAGGGGGGTCCCCACCCCCCCCCTTACCTGCAGGGCGCTGCCGGGGCCGCGGCTCCCCCCAAAAATCTTCTGCACCTGCACCCCCAGTTTGTCCTCTGGGGGCTGGGGGGGCACAGCCATGGACCCCCAGCGCCCCCCCAGAACCCCCCAAAACCCCCCGACCCCCCCCAGAGCCCCCCAAAACCCCCAGACCCCCCCCAGCTTTACCAGCACCCCCCAGACCCCAAAGACCCCCAGACCCCTCCCAACCCTGCCAGAACCCCCCCAGACCCCAAAGAACCCCCAAACCTTTCCAACACCCCCCCAGAACCCCCCAAAACCCCCCAGAACCCCCCCAAAAACACCCCCAGACCCCAAAGACCCCCACAAACCTTTCCAACACCCCCCCAGAACCCCCCAAAACCCCCCAGAACCCCCCCAAAAACACCCCCAGACCCCAAAGAACCCCCCCAAACCTTTCCAACACCCCCCCAGAACCCCCCAAAACCCCCCAGAACCCCCCCAAAAACACCCCCAGACCCCAAAGACCCCCACAAACCTTTCCAAGACCCCCCTAGAACCTCCCCAAAACCCCCCAGAGCCCCCCAAAACCCCCAGACCCCCCCAGCTTTACCAGCACCCCCCAGACACCAAAGACCCCCAGACCCCTCCCAACCCTGCCAGAACCCCCCCAGACCCCAAAGAACCCCCAAACCTTTCCAAGACCCCCCCAGAACCCCCCAAAACCCCCCAGAACCCCCCAAAACCCCCCCAGACCCCAAAGACCCCCACAAACCTTTCCAAGACTCCCCCAGAACCCCCCAAAAAAACCCCCAGAACCCCCCCAAAAACCCTCCAGAACCCACCAGAGACCCCCCCAGAACCCCCCCAAGACCACCCAGAACAACCCCAAAACCCCCCAGACCCCAAAACCTTTCCAAGACCCCCCAGAACCCCCCAAAAACCCCCCAGAACCCCCCCAAAAACCCCCCCAAAACCCCCCAGAACCCCACCAGACCCCCCAGAACCCCCGCAAGACCCCCCAGAACCCCCCCAAAAACCCCCCCAGACCCCAAAGACCCCCCCAAACCTTTCCAAGACCCCCCCAGAACCCTCCCAAAAACCCCCCCAGACCCCAAAGAACCCCCCAAACCTTTCCAAGACCCCCCCAGAACCCCCCCAAAACCCACCAGAGACCCCCCAGAATCCCCCCAAAACCCCCCAAAAACCCCCCAGAACCCCCCCAAGACCCCCCAGAACCCCCCCAAAAACCCCCCCAGACCCCAAAAACCCCCCCAAACCTTTCCAAGACCCCTCCAGAACCCCCCCAAAACCCCCCAAAAACCCCACAGAACTCCCCCAAGACCCCCCAGAACCCCCCCAAAAACCCCCCCAGACCCCAAAGAACCCCCCCAAACCTTTCCAAGACCCCCCCAGAACCCCCCCAAAACCCACCAGAGACCCCCCAGAACCCCCCCAAAACCCCCCAAAAACCCCCCAGAACCCCCCCAAGACCCCCCAGAACCCCCCCCAAAAACCCCCCCAGACCCCAAAGACCCCCCCAAACCTTTCCAAGACCCCCCCAGAACCCTCCCAAAAACCCCCCCAGACCCCAAAGAACCCCCCCAAACCTTTCCAAGACCCCTCCAGAACCCCCCCAAAACCCACCAGAGACCCCCCAGAACCCCCCCAAAACCCCCCAAAAACCCCACAGAACCCCCCCAAGACCCCCCAGAACCCCCCCAAAAACCCCCTCAGACCCCAAAGACCCCCCCAAACCTTTCCAAGACCCCCCCAGAACCCTCCCAAAAACCCCCCCAGACCCCAAAGAACCCCCCCAAACCTTTCCAAGACCCCCCCAGAACCCCCCCAAAACCCACCAGAGACCTCCCCAGAACCCCCCCAAAACCCCCCAAAAACCCCACAGAACCCCCCCAAGACCCCCCAGAACCCCCCAAAAACCCCCCCAGACCCCAAAGAACCCCCCCAAACCTTTCCAAGACCCCCCCAGAACCCCCCCAAAACCCACCAGAGACCCCCCAGAACCCCCCCAAAACCCCCCAAAAACCCCACAGAACCCCCCCAAGACCCCCCAGAACCCCCCCAAAAACCCCCTCAGACCCCAAAGACCCCCCCAAACCTTTCCAAGACCCCCCCAGAACCCTCCCAAAACCCACCAGAGACCCCCCAGAACCCCCCAAAACCCCCCAAAAACCCCACAGAACCCCCCCAAGACCCCCCCAGAACCCCCCCCAAAAACCCCCCCAGACCCCAAAGACCCCCACAAACCTTTCCAAGACCCCTCCAGAACCCCCCCAAAACCCCCCCAAAAAAAACCCCAGACCCCAAAAAACCCCCCAAAATTTTGGGGAGGACCCTCCCCCCCCCCCCCCACTAACCGGGGAGGGGCTGCGGGGGCGGCGCGGGGGGGGCGCCGGGGGGGGGTCGAAGATGGGGGCGAGGAGCCGGACGAGTTCGGGGGAGCAGAAGCGCCGGGGGTCCCTCTGCAGAGCGGCCTCGGGGACATTCGAGGGGCGCACGAAGGCCAGGACCCCCGGGACCCCCACACCTGGGGGGGATGAGAGAGTGAGACCCCCGGAAAAAGCCCCAAAATCACCCCAAAATTACGCCCAAACGCCACCAAAACCACTCCGGGAACACTGGAAAAAAAAAAACAACAACAAAATCACCCCAAAACCGCTCTGGGACCACCAGGAAAAGATCCCAAAATCACCACAAAAAAAAACCCCCAAAACGCCCCCAAAACTACTCAGGGACAACTGGAAAAAAAAAACCAAAATCACCCCCAAAACCACTCCGGGACCACCAGGAAAAAATCCCAAAATCACCACAAAAAAAACCCCCAAAAACGCCCCCAAAACTACTCCGGGAACACTGGGAAAAAAAAACCCCAAAACTGCTCTGGGACCACCAGGAAAAAATCCCAAAATCACCACAAAAAAAACCCCAAAAACGCCCCCAAAACCACTCCGGGAACACTGGGAAAAAAACCAAAATCACCCCAAGAACGCCCCCAAAACCACTCTGGGACCACCAGGAAAAAATCCCAAAATCACCACAAAAAAAACCCCAAAAACGCCCCCAAAACCACTCCGGGAACACTGGGAAAAAAACCAAAATCACCCCAAGAACGCCCCCAAAACCACTCTGGGACCACCAGGAAAAAACCCCAAAATCACCCCAAAACCACTCCGGAACCACCAGGAAAAAAAAACCCCAAAATCACCCCAAAACCACTCCAGGACCCCCAGAAAAACCCCAAAATCATCCCAAAAGCGCCCCAAAAGCGCCCACAAAACCACTTCAGGACCACTGGAAAAAAAAAAAACCAAAATCACCCCAAAACCACTCCAGGACCACCAGGAAAAAAAACCAAAATCACCCCAAAAACGCCCCCAAAACCACTCTGGGACCACCGGAAAAACCCCAAAAACGCCCCCAAAACCACTCCAGGACCACCGGAAAAAAACCCAAAATCACCCCAAAAATGCCCCCAAAACCAATCCGGGACCAAGGGAGAAAAACCCCAAAATCACCCCAAAAATGCCCCCAAAACCACTCCAGGACCACCGGAAAAAACCCAAAATCACCCCAAAAACGCCCCCAAAACCACTCCAGGACCACCGGAAAAAACCCAAAATCACCCCAAAAACGCCCCCAAACCACTCCGGGACCACCAGGAAAAAACCCAAAATCACCCCAAAAACGCCCCCAAAACCACTCCAGGACCAAGGAAGAAAAAACCCCAAAATCACCCCAAAAACGCCCCCAAAACCACTCCGGGACCACGGGAGAAAAACCCCAAAATCACCCCAAAAACGCCCCCAAACCACTCCAGGACCCCCAGAAAAACCCCAAAATCACCCCAAAAGGGCCCCAAAAGCGCCACCAAAACCAATCCGGGACCACTGGAAAAAACCCCAAAATCACCCGAAAACCACTCCGGGACCACCAGGAAAAAAAAAAACCAAAATCACCCCAAAAACGCCCCCAAAACCAATCCGGGACCACTGGAAAAAAAACCCTAAAATCACCCCAAAAACGCCCCCAAAACCACTCTGGGACCAAGGAAGAAAAAACCCAAAATCACCCCAAAAACGCCCCCCAAACCACTCCAGGACCACCGGAAAAACCCCAAAATCACCCCAAAAACGCCCCCAAACCACTCTGGGACCAAGGAAGAAAAAACCCAAAATCACCCCAAAAACGCCCCCAAAACCACTCCGGGACCACGGGAGAAAAACCCCAAAATCACCCCAAAAACGCCCCCAAAACCACTCCAGGACCACTGGAAAAAACCCAAAATCACCCCCAAACCACTCCGGGACCACCGGAAAAACCCCAAAATCACCCCAAAAACGCCCCCAAAACCACCAGGAAAAAAACCCCCAAAATCACCCCAAAAACGCCCCCAAAACCACCAGGAAAAAAAACCCCAAAACCACCCCAAAACCACTCCGGGACCCCCGGAAAAACCCCAAAATCACCCCAAAATCACCCCCCAAAACCACTCCGGGACCCCCAGGCCCCCCCACCCCTGGTGCAGACGAGCGCGTGGGACCCCCCAAAAAAAATCCCCAAATTCCCCAAGACCCCCCCATGGGACCCCAAAATCCCCCCCAAGCACCCCCAAACCCCCTCCCCCAGTCTCTCCCAGTCCCTCCCAGTCCCTCCCAGTCTCTCCCAGTTCCCCCACTGGTGCCCACCGAGGCTCAGGTCGAGCACGGCGTCCGGGGGGGCGTTGGAAGGGGTGGGGGGCGGGGGGCGACGCCCCCTCCCCAAATCGCGGCGCTGGGTCTGCTCCAGGGACAGCACCAGCCCGCGCTGCTCCACGCGGCTGGGGAGGGGGCGTCAGCCCGAGACCACCCCCCCCCAAAGGGGTTTTGGGGGTCCCCAACACCGCCCCCTCCCCCCCCACGGGGGATATTTAGGGGTGGGGTGGGATTTTGGGGAGGGGGTTTATTCCCTTCCCCCTCCCCGCGACCCCTCCCCAATGTTCTCCCCTCCCCCAGCCCGCGCTGGGTCCCCCCCCCCCCCCGGCTCCTCAGGCCCTGCTGAGACCCCTCAATGTCCCCTCAAAATCCCCTCTGGGACCCCCCCAGTGCCCCTTGGGACCCCCCAATGTCCCCCCTGTGCCCCCCCAATGTCCCCCCTGTGCCCCCCAGTGCCCCCTGGGACCCCCCAATGTCCCCCCTGTGCCCCCCAGTGCCCCCTGTGACCCCCTGTGCCCCCTGGGACCCCCCCAATGTCCCCTCAAAATCCCCTCTGGGACCCCCCCAGTGCCCCCTGGGACCCCCCAATGTCCCCCCCGTGCCCCCCAATGTCCCCCCTGTGCCCCCCAGTGCCCCCTGGGACCCCCCCAATGTCCCCCCTGTGCCCCCCACGCCCCTGTGACCCCCTCGATGTCCCCCAATATCCCCTCCCCGTGCCCCTGTGCCCCCCACGCCCCCTGTGACCCCCCCAATGTCCCCCTGTGCCCCCCAGTGCCCCCTGTGACCCCCCCAATGTCCCCTCTGTGCCCCCCACGCCCCCTGTGACCCCCTCAATGTCCCCCAATGTCCCCTCCCCGTGCCCCCCGTGCCCCCCAGTGCCCCCTGTGACCCCCCCAATGTCCCCCTGTGCTCCCCCGGTGCCCCCTGGGACGCCCCCAATGTCCCCCTGTGCCCCCCAGTGCCCCCTGTGACCCCCTCAATGTCCCCCAATGTCCCCTCCCCGTGCCCCCCGTGCCCCCCGTGCCCCCCAGTGCCCCCCCAATGTCCCCCCTGTGCCCCCCAGTGCCCCCTGTGACCCCCCCAATGTCCCCCCGTGCCCCCCAGTGCCCCCTGTGACCCCCCCAATGTCCCCCCTGTGCCCCCCAGTGCCCCCTGTGACCCCCCCAATGTCCCCCCTGTGCCCCCCAGTGCCCCCTGTGACCCCCCAGATGTCACCCCTGTGCCCCCCTGTGCCCCCTGTGACCCCCTCAATGTCTCCCAATGTCCCCCCCGTGCCCCCCTGTGCCCCCTGTGACCCCCCAATGTCCCCCTGTGCCCCCCAATGTCCCCCCTGTGCCCCCCAGTGCCCCCTGGGACCCCCCAATGTCCCCCCTGTGCCCCCCAATGTCCCCCCTGTGCCCCCCAGTGCCCCCTGGGACCCCCCAATGTCCCCCCCGTGCCCCCCAGTGCCCCCTGGGACCACCCCAATGTCCCCTCAAAATCCCCTCTGGGACCCCCCCAGTGCCCCCTGGGACCCCCCCAATGTCCCCCAATGTCCCCCCTGTGCCCCCCAGTGCCCCCTGGGACCCCCTCAATGTCCCCCAATGTCCCCTCCCTGTGCCCCCCGTGCCCCCCAGTGCCCCCTGGGACCCCCCAATGTCCCCCCTGTGCCCCCCAGTGCCCCCTGGGACCCCCCAATGTCCCCCAATGTGCCCTCCCTGTGCCCCCCGTGCCCCCCAGTGCCCCCTGTGACCCCCCCAATGTCCCCCCGTGCCCCCCAGTGCCCCCTGTGACCCCCCAATGCCCTCTCAAAATCCCCTCTGCGACCCCCCAGTGCCCCCTGTGACCCCCTCAATGTCCCCCAATGTCCCCTCCCCGTGCCCCCCGTGACCCGCCCAATGTCCCCCTGTGCCCCCCTGTGACCCCCCCCAATGTCCCCCAATGTCCCCTCCCTGTGTCCCCTGTGCCCCCCAGTGCCCCCTGGGACCCCCCCAATGTCCCCCCCGTGCCCCCCAGTGCCCCCTGTGACCCCCCAATGTCCCCTCAAAATCCCCTCTGGGACCCCCCCAGTGCCCCCTGTGACCCCCCCAATGTCCCCCAATGTCCCCTCCCCGTGCCCCCTGTGCCCCCCAGTGCCCCCTGTGACCCCCCAATGTCCCCCTGTGCCCCCTGTGACCCCCCCAATGTCCCCCCGTGCCCCCCAGTGCCCCCTGTGACCCCCCAATGCCCTCTCAAAATCCCCTCTGCGACCCCCCAGTGCCCCCTGTGACCCCCCAATGTCCCCCCGTGCCCCCCAGTGCCCCCTGTGACCCCCCAATGTCCCCCCGTGCCCCCCAGTGCCCCCTGTGACCCCCCAATGTCCCCCAATGTCCCCCCTGTGCCCCCCACGCCCCCTGTGACCCCCTCGATGTCCCCCCTGTGCCCCCTGTGACCCCCTCAATGTCCCCCAATGTCCCCTCCCCGTGCCCCCTGTGCCCCCCACGCCCCCTGTGACCCCTCAATGTCCCCCCAGTGCCCCCTGTGCCCCCCCAATGTCTCCCTGTGCCCCCTGTGACCCCCCCCGTGTCCCCCAATGTCCCCCCTGTGCCCCCCAGTGCCCCCTGTGACCCCCCCAATGTCCCCCCAGTGCCCCCTGTGCCCCCCAGTGCCCCCTGTGACCCCCCAATGTCCCCCCTGTGCCCCCCAGTGCCCCCTGGGACCCCCCAATGCCCTCTCAAAATCCCCTCTGCGACCCCCCAGTGCCCCCTGTGACCCCCCAATGTCCCCCCGTGCCCCCCAGTGCCCCCTGTGACCCCCCAATGTCCCCCAATGTCCCCCCTGTGCCCCCCACGCCCCCTGTGACCCCCTCGATGTCCCCCCGTGCCCCCTGTGACCCCCTCAATGTCCCCCAATGTCCCCTCCCCGTGCCCCCCGTGACCCCCACGCCCCCTGTGACCCCTCAATGTCCCCCCAGTGCCCCCTGTGCCCCCCCAATGTCCCCTCTGTGCCCCCCACGCCCCCTGTGACCCCCCAGATGTCCCCCAATGTCCCCTCCCCGTGCCCCCCGTGCCCCCCAGTGCCCCCTGGGACCCCCCCAATGTCCCCCTGTGCCCCCCCCGGTGCCCCCCCCGGTGCCCCCCCCGGTGCCCCCCGGTGCCCACCTGAGCACGAAGTGCAGGCAGACGATGCCCTCGGGGGCGGCGCGACCCCCGCCCATGACGGTGGCCTGGGTCTGTGCCCACAGGAAGCCCCCGCGCTTGGCCAGGAACCGGTACTGGCTCGTCACCGCCTGGCCCTTGCTCAGCACTGCGGGGGGGGCACCCGGGGGGGGATTCGGGGTGCTCAGGGGGGGATCTGGGGTGTTCAGAGGGGGATTTGGGGTGCCCAGGGGGGGATTTGGGGTGCTCAGGGGGGGATTTGAGGTGCCCAGGGGTGTCCCGGGGGGGATTTGGGGTGTTCAGAGGGGTTTTGAGGGGATATTGGGGTGTTCAGGGGGGATTTGGGGTGTTCAGAGGGGATTTGGGGTGCTCAGGGGTGTCCCGGGGGGGATTTGGGGTGTTCAGAGGGGTTTTGAGGGGATATTGGGGTGTTCAGGGGGGATTTGGGGTGCTCAGGGGTGTCCCAGGGGGGAATTTGGGGTGCTCAGGGGGGGATTTGGGGTGCTATGGGGAGTCCCGGGGGGGATTTGGGGTGCCCAGGGGGGATTTGGGGTGCCCAGGGGTGTCCCGAGGTGGATATTGGGGTGCTCAGGGGGGTTTTGAGGGGATTTGGGGTGCCCAGAGGTGTCCCGGGGGGGGATTTGGGGTGCCCAGGGGGGATTTGGGGTGCTCAGGGGTGTCCCGGGGGGGATTTGGGGTGTTTAGGGGGGATTTGGGGTGCTCAGGGGTGTCCCTGGGGGAGTTTTGGGTGTTCCGGGGGGATTTGGGGTGCTCAGGGGTGTCCCGGGGGGGATTTGGGGTGCTCAGGGGGGGTTTGGGGTGCTCAGGGGTGTCCCAGGGGGGGATTTGGGGTGTTCAGGGGGGGTTTGGGGTGCCCAGGGGGGATTTGGGGTGCCCAGGGGTGTCCCGGGGGGGATTTGGGGTGCCCAGGGGGGATTTGGGGTGTTCAGGGGGGGTTTGGGGTGCTCAGGGGTGTCCCGAGGGGGATATTGGGATGTTCAGAGGAGATTTGGGGTGCCCAGGGGGGATTTGGGGTGCCCAGGGGTGTCCCGGGGTGGATATTGGGGTTCCCAGGTGTCCCAGGGGGGATTTGGGGTTCCCAGGGCTGTCCCAGGGTGGATATTGGGGTCCCCAGGGGTGTCCCGGGTGGATATTGGGGTTCCCAGGCAGATTTTGGGATTCCCGGGTGGATACTGGGGTCCCCAGGGGTGTCCCGGGGTGGATATTGGGGTTCCCAGGGGTGTCCCGGGGTGGATATTGGGGTTCCCAGGGGTCCCAGGGTGGATATTGGGGTTCCCAGGCAGATTTTGGGATTCCCGACTGGATATTGGGGTGGCCAGGGGTGTCCCACAGTGGATATTGGGGTTCCCAGGGGTGTCCCAGGGTGGATATTGGGGTTCCCAGGCAGATTTTAGGATTCCGGGGTGGATATTGGGGTTCCCAGGGCTCCCAGGGTGGATATTGGGGTTCCCAGGGGTGTCCCGGGTGGATATTGGGGTTCCCAGGGCTCCCACGGTGGATATTGGGGTTCCCAGGCAGATTTTGGGATTCCCAAGTGGATATTGGGGTGCCCAGGGGTGTCCCACGGTGGATATTGGGGTTCCCAGGGGTGTCCCGGGGTGGATATTGGGGTTCCCAGGGCTCCCAGGGTGGATATTGGGGTTCCCAGGGGTGTCCCAGGGTGGATATTGGGGTTCCCAGGCAGATTTTGGGATTCCCGAGCGGATATTGGGGTTCCCAGGGCTCCCAGGGTGGATATTGGGGTTCCCAGGGTGTCCCGGGGTGGATATTGGGGTTCCCAGGCAGATTTTGGGATTCCCGACTGGATTTGAGCCTCCCCCGCGCGGATTTCGGCATTCCCGGCTAAACGTTGTAGGGGATTTTCCCGGCGGATATTTGGGATTCCCAGGTGGCTCTTTTGGGGTTTTTTTTGGGGGGGGGGGGTTCCCCAGCAGATTTTGGGGGGTTCCCGGGTGGATTTTGAGGGGTTCGGGGCACTCACGGGTGTGGACGCTCCGGCTCAGGGTGTTGGAGTCGAGCGCGTGGACGAACTCGTAGAGGGAGCACCCCAAAAGCTCCTCGGGGTGGTACCCGGCCACCTCCCCAATCCTGCACCCCAAAAAGCGGCATGGGGGGCACCCCAAAACCCTCAGGGGGGCACCCCAACATCGCTCCGACCCCGCAGCCCAAAAGAAAATTATCAGATTTTGGGACAGTTCCGGGGGGAGGGGGGGTTCGAGGGGAATTTGGGGTGCTGAGTTTTGGGGGGGTTTAGGGGGGTGATGGATTTGTGGGGTGTAGGGGGGATTTGGGGGATTTGGGGTCTGGGAGTGCGGATTTTGGGGGGATTTGGAGGATTTGGGGTGGCCGGGAGTGCCGAGTTTGGGGGGATTTTGTGGGATTTGGGGGGTGCTGGATTTGTGGGGTATAGGGGGGTCCCGGGGTTTGGGGGGATTTGGGGGATTTGGGGAGTCTGGGAGTGCGGATTTTGGGGGGACTTGGAGGATTTGGGGTGGCCGGGAGGGCCGAGTTTTGGGGGATTTTGTGGGATTTGGGGGGTGCTGGATTTGTGGGGTGTAGGGGGGTTCACCATGGGGGGGTCCCGGGGTTTTGGGGGGATTTGGGGGATTTGGGGAGTCTGGGAGTGCGGATTTTGGGGGGATTTGGAGGATTTGGGGTGGCCGGGAGTGCCGAGTTTTGGGGGGATTTTGTGGGATTTGGGGGGTGCTGGATTTGTGGGGTATAGGGGGGTCCCGGGGTTTGGGGGGATTTGGGGGATTTGGGGAGTCTGGGAGTGCGGATTTTGGGGGGACTTGGAGGATTTGGGGTGGCCGGGAGGGCCGAGTTTTGGGGGATTTTGTGGGATTTGGGGGGTGCTGGATTTGTGGGGTGTAGGGGGGTTCACCATGGGGGGGTCCCGGGGTTTTGGGGGGATTTGGGGGATTTGGGGAGTCTGGGAGTGCGGATTTTGGGGGGATTTGGAGGATTTGGGGTGGCCGGGAGTGCCGAGTTTTGGGGGGATTTTGTGGGATTTGGGGGGTGCTGGATTTGTGGGGTGTAGGGGGGATTTGGGGGATTTGGAGGATTTGGGGAGTCTGGGAGTGCGGATTTTGGGGGGATTTGGAGGATTTGGGGTGGCCGGGAGGGCCGAGTTTTGGGGGATTTTGTGGGATTTGGGGGGTGCTGGATTTGTGGGGTGTAGGGGGGATTTGGGGGATTTGGGGAGTCTGGGAGTGCGGATTTTGGGGGGATTTGGAGGATTTGGGGTGGCCGGGAGTGCCGAGTTTTGGGGGGATTTTGTGGGATTTGGGGGGTGCTGGATTTGTGGGGTGTAGGGGGGATTTGGGGTCTGGGAGTGCGGATTTTGGGGGGATTTGGAGGATTTGGGGTGGCCGGGAGTGCCGAGTTTGGGGGATTTTGTGGGATTTGGGGGGTGCTGGATTTGTGGGGTGTAGGGGGGTCCCGGGGTTTGGAGGGATTTAGGGGATTTGGGGAGTCTGGGAGTGCGAATTTTGGGGGGGATTTGGAGGATTTGGGGTGGCCGGGAGTGCCGAGTTTTGGGGGGATTTTGTGGGATTTGGGGGGTGCTGGATTTGTGGGGTGTAGGGGGGGTTCACCATGGGGGGGTCCCGGGGTTTTGGGGGGATTTGGGGGATTTGGGGTCTGGGAGTGCGGATTTTGGGGGGGATTTGGAGGATTTGGGGTGGCCGGGAGTGCCGAGTTTTGGGGGATTTATGGAATTCGGGGCATGCCAGCTTTGTGGGGTGTAACAGATCCACAATGGGGTGGTCCTGGGGGGGGAATTTGGGGTGTTTGGGGGGTTTTGAGGGGAGATCTGGGGTGTTCAGGGGTGTCCCGGGGGATTTGGGGTGTTCAGGGGGGATTTGGGGGCATTTGGGGTGCTCAGGGGTGTCCCGAGGGGGGATTTGGGGTGTTCAGGGGGGATTTGGGGGCATTTGGGGTGCTCAGAGGTGTCCCGAGGGGGGATTTGGGGTGTTCAGGGGCGTTTTGAGGGAATTTGGGGTGCCCAGGGGTGTCCCGAGGGGGATTTGGGGTGTTCAGGGGGGATTTGAGGGGATTTGGGGTGCCCAGGGGTGTCCCAGGGTGGATATTGGGGTTCCCAGGGGTGTCCCAGGGTGGATATTGGGGTGCCCAGGAGTGTCCCAGGGTGGATATTGGGGTGTTCAGTGGGGTTTTGAGGGGATTTGGGGTGCTCAGGGGTGTCCCGAGGAAGGATTTGGGGTGCTCAGGGGTGTCCCAGGGTGGATATTGGGGTGTTCAGGGGGGATTTGGGGTGCCTAGGGGTGTCCCAGGGTGGATATTGGGGTGCTCAGGGGGCTTTTGAGGGGATTTGGGGTGCCCAGGGGTGTCCCAGGGTGGATATTGGGGTGTTCCAGGGGGATTTGGGGTGCTCAGGGGTGTCCCAGGGTGGATATTGGGGTTCCCAGGAGTGTCCCGAGGTGGATATTGGGGTGTTCCGGGTGGATATTGGGGTTCCCAGAGGTG
Source organism: Aphelocoma coerulescens (assembly GCF_041296385.1). NCBI lineage: Eukaryota > Metazoa > Chordata > Aves > Passeriformes > Corvidae > Aphelocoma > Aphelocoma coerulescens. Next base: position 835 of record NW_027183642.1, on the reverse strand, counting down.
CCCCGGGGTGGATATTGGGGTTCCCAGGGGTGTCCCACGGTGGATATTGGGGTTCCCAGGAGTGTCCCGGGGTGGATATTGGGGTGCCCAGGGGTGTCCCGAGGTGGATATTGGGGTGTTCCGGGTGGATATTGGGGTTCCCAGGGGTGTCCCACGGTGGATATTGGGGTTCCCAGGGGTGTCCCGGGGTGGATATTGGGGTTCCCAGGGGTGTCCCACGGTGGATATGGGGGTTCCCAGGGCTGTCCCGGGGTGGATATTGGGATGCCCAGGGCTGTCCCACGGTGGATATTGGGGTGCTCAGGAGTGTCCCGAGGTGGATATTGGGGTGTTCCGGGTGGATATTGGGGTTCCCAGAGGTGTCCCGGGGTGGATATTGGGGTTCCCAGGAGTGTCCCAGGGTGGATATTGGGGTGCCCAGGGGTGTCCCGAGGTGGATATTGGGGTGTTCCGGGTGGATATGGGGGTTCCCAGGGCTGTCCCGGGGTGGATATTGGGGTTCCCAGGGCTGTCCCACGGTGGATATTGGGGTTCCCAGGAGTGTCCCGAGGTGGATATTGGGGTGTTCCGGGTGGATATTGGGGTTCCCAGAGGTGTCCCGGGGTGGATATTGGGGTGTTCAGGGGGGATTTGGGGTGCCCAGGGGTGTCCCAGGGTGGATATTGGGGTGCTCAGGAGTGTCCCGAGGTGGATATTGGGGTGTTCCGGGTGGATATTGGGGTTCCCAGGGGTGTCCCGGGGTGGATATTGGGGTTCCCAGGGGTGTCCCAGGGTGGATATTGGGATTCCCAGGAGTGTCCCGAGGTGGATATTGGGGTGTTCCGGGTGGATATGG
>NW_027183641.1:127500-135000 GCF_041296385.1 Aphelocoma coerulescens | reverse complement strand
CCGCTGCGCAGCTTCGGCTTCGGACGACACGGGCCTCTCGGTCACGCCCTCGGGTTCTCGCTCTCTCGCAGGGCACGCGCCCTTCCGAGAGTCGGCCTCGCGTCCAAGTCACGCACGGCACGCGGGACGGGGTACTCGGCTGGGGCTGACCCGCCCCCGAGGCCGGCCCGCCCGCCGACCGGTCGCGGGCGACCGGCCGCCGGCGAGGTTGAGCCGCCGAAGGGGACTCGCCCGGAGCGAAAGCCCCCCGACACGGCCCCCCCCACCGGGCCACGCGGAAAAGCACCGGATGTGCTAGAGGAGACAGCGACCCGACGAGGTGGGCGCGGCCCGGACACCGAGGCCCCTCGGCCAGGGCGGTTCGCTCTGCAGCAGGCGGCGACGCGGCAAAAAACGAGCGCCGTGCGGTGCGCGCGCGCGGTGGGCTCTTTTCCCCCAACCGTGCCAAACAGCGGGGTTTTTCCTTTCCCCCCTTTCTCTCTGGGGTTTCCCCCCCTCGGCTCAGCTCGAGCCGCACCGCCGCCCAAGCGCTGCTCGCGGCCGGCACCCACGGGGCACAAACCCGGGCCGGGGCCAGCACACACACCTCGCATGGTTTGAAGGACACCTGAGGGCTCGCGGGGCCACGCGGCCGTCACACAGCCCGGACGGTAAAGACGCCCTCCCGGCAGCGGGAGCGGCGACACCTCACCTGCGACGGGAAGCGAATTGGAAAGGAGACCGCCCTGCCCGAGCACCGGACTCCGCCGTGGCTTCCCCATTACAGAGAGCCCCGGAAGAGCCGGCCCGCCGGGGGCCCTTTCCGACGCGACCCGAAAAGCCTCATCGATCAGCCGAGAAAAGAGGAGCGAAAGAAGGCCCCGCGGCCTCGGTCCTGGGACATCGGCAGCCCAAAGCGCGCACCACACCACGCTTCCAGGCGGGCAGCGGGCAGACGGACGCAGCAGGGCTGCTTTTCCGCGTGCGGGACACGTCCCCGAGAGGCCCTCCCCACGGCTTGGCGCCGCCGAGCCTCCCCGACGCACCCGAGCGCCACTTTGCAGCAGAGCTTTCGCATCGGTCACAGCGGAGAAAGCGCGGGGAGGTGCCGCCACCCAACCCCGGCTGCGGACAACGATTCCCTTTTATTAGCGAGACAACATCGGGACGGGACCACGGCGGGAGGAGGCCACGGCAGGCCACGCTCCCGGCCCCACGGAACCCTTCCGAGCGTGCGAGAAAGCGCCACCGACCATGCCCACGGGCCACCGGCTTTCGCCCGCCTCGCGGCGATCGGCTTTCCCTCCGGAAAAGCCAGGGGGAACGGCAAACAGCGGAGGGGAAAAAAAAAAGGCACGACAGCGCGCGTCACATAACCCCGTGCTACCCACGGGGGCCGCGGGCCTGGGGGGCGAGGCGCGCGCCTCTCACTCCCCCCCCCTTTAATCCCAACGACCTCTCAAAGAACGCCTCCTTCTCGTCTCTCTCCCTTTCGGCGTTCGTGGCCCGCGCGCCTTTGTGCCGCGCTTCTCCGTCGTGCCGCGGCGGCTTAAGGCCGCGAGAAAAAAAAAAAAAACAAACAGCGTAAGGCCGGGGCAGGCACCCCCCCAGTGCAACCGCACAAGCCGGCACACACGCCTGAAACAGCGGACCTTCTCGCAACCCAGCCCACCGGCAACCACGGCAGCCGGGACAGGCCCGACACCACGGGCCGCCCCAGCGTCGCGGCTCAGTCGATGCCGGCCGAAAACAAGGAAGGGCGAGGCGCCGCCGCCTCGCCGGCAAGCATTCTCACAGGGCTCTCTCTTGTCGGGCTTCCGGTCCGCTCTCGGCAGCCGGCCACCGCAGGCCGGCCGCCGCCCCTGAGACCTTCCCGCCCGCTACGCGGGTTCCCCAGCTTAGGGCCGAGGAAGGGGGACGACTTCAACACACAGCGGGGGGGGGGGCGAGGCGCCGCCGCCCCGCCACAACATCGGGCGACTCCCGTCACCGAGCCCCTCGGCCGACCGGGCGAGGCCGGAGGCAAGGCCGCACGCCCCACCGGAGCGTCCCCGTGGCACCGCCGACACACCAAGCACAGGTCGGGAGCCGGGAACGGGGCGCCGCCACCTCGGCCAACTGGGCCCATCCTCGGAGCTCTCAGGGAAGGGCCGGGAAAAGCCCCGTCGGGGCTCCGCGAAACAGAGCGCGCCCCGGCCGCGTCCACCCCACCGGCTGCCAGCCACCGCACCAGACTGACAGCCGAAAACCGAGCCCGCCGAGCGGGCACCGGCTTAAGGCCGGGCAGAAAAGGAACGAGGCGCCGCCGCCTCGGCCACCACCGGACTTTCCCCTGCGGCCCCCCTGCACGGAGTCGGCAGCCGCCAGGGTCGGAGGGAGGATACACTCACGGGTCTCTCGCCACCCCACCTAGGCCGACAAGCGGCTCACACAGTCTCTCTCTTTTTCGGCCTTTCCCATCAACTGGGGCTGTGAAACCAGGATAAAAGCCACGCGACTCATATCCCGCTTATTCGACACTCTTCGTTCTGGCAACCGCGCGCGCGGCCGCCGCTCTCGACCTTCGACACAGGCACCGCCAGCCTGCGGGGACACGGCCCATCACCCGCTCCCATAATACGGACAGACGAGTCCAAGGCCCCGGACGCCTCCAAGAGAACCAATCGTACTTGACCGGGGCGGTGCGCTGGCGCACGCCGCCTCCTACCATGACGCAACTGGAGGCAGCCAGAAACAGCGACCCCTTGGTGAACTTCCAGGACGGGTGGGGCAACAGGTCTACCCGGCCCCTGCCGAAATTTGCCTAAGTCCCGCCGGAGCTGGGTAGACCTGTTCGCCCCGCGACCGGGCACCACCGCGGCGCCACGCCGACGGTTTCGGGGCGCGGCCGGCGGCCGCGGCCGGGCCCGGATCCGGGTAGACCTGTCCGCCCGGAGCCTTCCCCGGGCCGGGTAGACCTGTTCACGCCGAGACCGGGCGCCGCCAGGGGAGCCACGCGGGCAGTTTCGTGGCACGGCCGGCGGCCGCGGCCGAGCCCGGATCCGGGTAGACCTGTTCGCCCTCTGGCCGGACGCTGCCGGGACAGTACGCTGACGGCTCCGGCAACCGCTGGTGGCCGCAGCCGACCCCGGAGACAAGGCATCCTCCTGCCATCCCTGAGCCGGGGGAACCCCACAGCCCCGGAACGCCCCGGAACCGTATGGCTCTAGCAGCCCTGTCCCGCCTGAGAACCCGGTTTCAAGACCAATACGTATTTTCGACAAAACTCAACCTTTAATTTTTGAACGAGTACATCTTTCTTCTGCTAGGAACAAGGAAGTTTCCTGGGGAAAAAAAAAATTCTTTGCGAATTTTACTCCGTTTTCTTGGGCGCCCACACCACAGCCGGCCACGCTCGGGAGGATCGTGTGCCCTTAGCTCGGCCAGCCCACACACATTGACGCACCAAAACGGACGCCCCTCCCCACCCCACCCCGGGCACCACGCCCAGCCCCACCAGAGCAGAGCACCTCTAGGGAGACAGCGGGGAGGGGAAGCAGGTGCATAGGAACAGGGAACGAAGCCGATGGCCGCCGGCGCGACTGGCCCCGCCCACCAGGAGGGGCCGGGGCCGAGGCCGGGGGGACCGGGCGGCCGCCTTCGGGCCGGTTCTTTCGGGGTCCGCCGAGGTCCCCGTCTCCCGCCGCCGCTTCGGGGGGCCGCGGGGGCGCCGCGCCCAGGTGCCCGAGGCCGGCAGGCAGCGGGCGAGCCCCGGCGGGACGAGCCCCGCCCGCCGGCGAGGGCCGGGCGGCGGCCGGGGCCGGGCCCGGATCCGGGTAGACCTGTCCGCCCGGAGCCGTCCCCGGGCCGGGTAGACCTGTTCACGCCGAGACCGGGCGCCGCCAGGGGAGCCACGCGGGCGGTTTCGTGGCACGGCCGGCGGCCGCGGCCGAGCCCGGATCCGGGTAGACCTGTTCGCCCTCTGGCCGGACGCTGCCGGGACAGTACGCTGACGGCTCCGGCAACCGCTGGTGGCCGCAGCCGACCCCGGAGACAAGGCATCCTCCTGCCATCCCTGAGCCGGGGGAACCCCACAGCCCCGGAACGCCCCGGAACCGTATGGCTCTAGCAGCCCTGTCCCGCCTGAGAACCCGGTTTCAAGACCAATACGTATTTTCGACAAAACTCAACCTTTAATTTTTGAACGAGTACATCTTTCTTCTGCTAGGAACAAGGAAGTTTCCTGGGGAAAAAAAAAATTCTTTGCGAATTTTACTCCGTTTTCTTGGGCGCCCACACCACAGCCGGCCACGCTCGGGAGGATCGTGTGCCCTTAGCTCGGCCAGCCCACACACATTGACGCACCAAAACGGACGCCCCTCCCCACCCCACCCCGGGCACCACGCCCAGCCCCACCAGAGCAGAGCACCTCTAGGGAGACAGCGGGGAGGGGAAGCAGGTGCATAGGAACAGGGAACGAAGCCGATGGCCGCCGGCGCGACTGGCCCCGCCCACCAGGAGGGGCCGGGGCCGAGGCCGGGGGGACCGGGCGGCCGCCTTCGGGCCGGTTCTTTCGGGGTCCGCCGAGGTCCCCGTCTCCCGCCGCCGCTTCGGGGGGCCGCGGGGGCGCCGCGCCCAGGTGCCCGAGGCCGGCAGGCAGCGGGCGAGCCCCGGCGGGACGAGCCCCGCCCGCCGGCGAGGGCCGGGCGGCGGCCGCGGCCGGGCCCGGATCCGGGTAGACCTGTCCGCCCGGAGCCGTCCCCGGGCCGGGTAGACCTGTTCACGCCGAGACCGGGCGCCGCCAGGGGAGCCACGCGGGCGGTTTCGTGGCACGGCCGGCGGCCGCGGCCGAGCCCGGATCCGGGTAGACCTGTTCGCCCTCTGGCCGGACGCTGCCGGGACAGTACGCTGACGGCTCCGGCAACCGCTGGTGGCCGCAGCCGACCCCGGAGACAAGGCATCCTCCTGCCATCCCTGAGCCGGGGGAACCCCACAGCCCCGGAACGCCCCGGAACCGTATGGCTCTAGCAGCCCTGTCCCGCCTGAGAACCCGGTTTCAAGACCAATACGTATTTTCGACAAAACTCAACCTTTAATTTTTGAACGAGTACATCTTTCTTCTGCTAGGAACAAGGAAGTTTCCTGGGGAAAAAAAAAATTCTTTGCGAATTTTACTCCGTTTTCTTGGGCGCCCACACCACAGCCGGCCACGCTCGGGAGGATCGTGTGCCCTTAGCTCGGCCAGCCCACACACATTGACGCACCAAAACGGACGCCCCTCCCCACCCCACCCCGGGCACCACGCCCAGCCCCACCAGAGCAGAGCACCTCTAGGGAGACAGCGGGGAGGGGAAGCAGGTGCATAGGAACAGGGAACGAAGCCGATGGCCGCCGGCGCGACTGGCCCCGCCCACCAGGAGGGGCCGGGGCCGAGGCCGGGGGGACCGGGCGGCCGCCTTCGGGCCGGTTCTTTCGGGGTCCGCCGAGGTCCCCGTCTCCCGCCGCCGCTTCGGGGGGCCGCGGGGGCGCCGCGCCCCGGTGCCCGAGGCCGGCAGGCAGCGGGCGAGCCCCGGCGGGACGAGCCCCGCCCGCCGGCGAGGGCCGGGGCGGGGGCCCGGGCCGGGGCCGGGGCCGGCGGCCGGGGCCGGGGCCGGGGCCGGGGCCGGCGGCCGGGGCCGGGGCCGGGGCCGGGGCCGGGCGGCCGCCTTCGGGCCGGTTCTTTCAGGGTCCGCCGAGGTCCCCGGCCCCCGCCGCCGCTCCGGCGGGCCGCGGGGGCGCCGCGCCGAGGCGCCCGATGCTGGCAGGGAGCGGGCGGCCCCCGGCCCATGTTCACACGGAGAGATAGGCAGACACAGGGACTCTCAGACCCACTCACAGCCCCGCCGCCCCCCTCTCTTTTTGCCGCGGACGGCCACAGCTGCACACTCATCGACACAGACAGACACACACAGACATAGGCACGCCTGCGCATGGACGCGCACACTTGCCGCAGATGCGCTCCGTCCCCCTCCCTCCCGTCGCCCTGTCTCTCGAGGGTTGGGGGCACTCCTGCTCTCCACCATCTGCCTCCCTGGCGCCACCCTCAGACTTTTCTCGCCCCTGCCCAGGGTCCCATCAGCCAGTTCGGACGGCGGCGACGGCAGCAGCAGGGGGGCGAGGACTTGGGTGCCGAGGCAGCCAGGGTGTTCGGCGAGCAGGCCGAGAGCCTGGTGCAGAAGTAGGGCCAGCGACAGTCTGGAGGTGGTGGCGGGATGCTTGGCACTGTCTCTTTTTGAAGAAGCATCCTGTTCAGGTCGCTCTGAGCCTCTCGGTTCGATGGCGTTCCTTCCTGCCTACCCCCAGCCCCGGTCAAGCCTGCGGCAGGACGGAAGCGAGGCGGGCGGATGAGGGAGTGAGAGATGCAGAAATCAAGGTGGGAGGTGGGGCAAGGGCACGGCAGGCTTTCGAGGGCCGGGAGCCGGGCTTAGAGAGCGGATGCTGCTGGCCGTTTTGGCACGGAGGCGGCGGGAACGCCGCCGGCTCCTAAAGAGTCCCTCCTTCCCTCTCCGGCAGTGGCATGGGGAGCGGGCTGCAGGCAGGGTGGCGACAGGGCGGGCTGGAGCTGGGGAAGCGCGCGGCAGGGGGTGACGCTGACGGCCGCTCAGGCATGGAGCCAGAAGGGACGCCGCCGTCTGGGACCGAAAGTCACTCGCCTTCACGTCCCAGCTTTCGGGGCGGGGGGGGGGGAGGGGGGGACCAGCGCGTGCGAGCTGCCGTGTGTGGCGGGTGCGTGCGGGGCTGCCAGACGTGCGGGCTGGCCGCCCAAGACGTGCTCGCGGGCCTGGACTGGGTCCCGGGGCTGCGGGTCCGATCGACGAGACCTGGTCTCCCCAGCACCAGGAGGGGAGGCCGGGTCCACCCACATTGGGGGGGTGGGGGGGAGGGGAGGTGGGCAGGGGGCAGGCCCCGAGCTCCAGGAGGAGAAATCTACAAAGGAAACAAATCTACGGGCCGCTCATGTGACTAGGGTTCCAAGCGGGGCCTGGAGAAGGAGGTCTGCCCAGAGCTACACGGCAAACCCATAGGGCCGGACGGGGGAAGCCAACAGGCGTCGCCCGGTGCTAAGCGCCCAGCCGGGCGGGGCATGGCGAAGCCAAGAGGCGTGGCCCGGCGCTAAGCGCCCGGCCGGGCGGGGCCTGGCAAAGCCAACAAGCGTCGGCCGGCGTTAAGCACCCGGCTGGGCGGAGCCGGAGAAGCCAACAGGTGTCCGCCGGCGCTAAGCGCCCAGCCGGGCGGAACCGGGCGAAGCAACCAGGTCTACCCCGGCGCTAAGCGTTAGGCCGAGCGGGGCCGGGCGAAGCCAACCAGCGTGGCCCGGCGCTGCGCGCCCGGCCGGGCGGGGCCGGGTGAAGCCAAGGGGCGTCCCCCGGCGCTAAGCGTTAGGCCGGGCGGGGCCGGGTGAAGCCAAGGGGCGTCCCCCGGCGCTGAGCGCCCAGCCGGGCGGGGCCGGGCGAAGCAACCAGGTCTACCCCGGCGCTAAGCGTTAGGCCGGGCGGGGCCGGG
>NW_027183641.1:107500-115000 GCF_041296385.1 Aphelocoma coerulescens | reverse complement strand
GCGCCGCCGCGGGCAAGGAGCCAGGACCGCTGCGCAGCTTCGGCTTCGGACGACACGGGCCTCTCGGTCACGCCCTCGGGTTCTCGCTCTCTCGCAGGGCACGCGCCCTTCCGAGAGTCGGCCTCGCGTCCAAGTCACGCACGGCACGCGGGACGGGGTACTCGGCTGGGGCTGACCCGCCCCCGAGGCCGGCCCGCCCGCCGACCGGTCGCGGGCGACCGGCCGCCGGCGAGGTTGAGCCGCCGAAGGGGACTCGCCCGGAGCGAAAGCCCCCCGACACGGCCCCCCCCACCGGGCCACGCGGAAAAGCACCGGATGTGCTAGAGGAGACAGCGACCCGACGAGGTGGGCGCGGCCCGGACACCGAGGCCCCTCGGCCAGGGCGGTTCGCTCTGCAGCAGGCGGCGACGCGGCAAAAAACGAGCGCCGTGCGGTGCGCGCGCGCGGTGGGCTCTTTTCCCCCAACCGTGCCAAACAGCGGGGTTTTTCCTTTCCCCCCTTTCTCTCTGGGGTTTCCCCCCCTCGGCTCAGCTCGAGCCGCACCGCCGCCCAAGCGCTGCTCGCGGCCGGCACCCACGGGGCACAAACCCGGGCCGGGGCCAGCACACACACCTCGCATGGTTTGAAGGACACCTGAGGGCTCGCGGGGCCACGCGGCCGTCACACAGCCCGGACGGTAAAGACGCCCTCCCGGCAGCGGGAGCGGCGACACCTCACCTGCGACGGGAAGCGAATTGGAAAGGAGACCGCCCTGCCCGAGCACCGGACTCCGCCGTGGCTTCCCCATTACAGAGAGCCCCGGAAGAGCCGGCCCGCCGGGGGCCCTTTCCGACGCGACCCGAAAAGCCTCATCGATCAGCCGAGAAAAGAGGAGCGAAAGAAGGCCCCGCGGCCTCGGTCCTGGGACATCGGCAGCCCAAAGCGCGCACCACACCACGCTTCCAGGCGGGCAGCGGGCAGACGGACGCAGCAGGGCTGCTTTTCCGCGTGCGGGACACGTCCCCGAGAGGCCCTCCCCACGGCTTGGCGCCGCCGAGCCTCCCCGACGCACCCGAGCGCCACTTTGCAGCAGAGCTTTCGCATCGGTCACAGCGGAGAAAGCGCGGGGAGGTGCCGCCACCCAACCCCGGCTGCGGACAACGATTCCCTTTTATTAGCGAGACAACATCGGGACGGGACCACGGCGGGAGGAGGCCACGGCAGGCCACGCTCCCGGCCCCACGGAACCCTTCCGAGCGTGCGAGAAAGCGCCACCGACCATGCCCACGGGCCACCGGCTTTCGCCCGCCTCGCGGCGATCGGCTTTCCCTCCGGAAAAGCCAGGGGGAACGGCAAACAGCGGAGGGGAAAAAAAAAAGGCACGACAGCGCGCGTCACATAACCCCGTGCTACCCACGGGGGCCGCGGGCCTGGGGGGCGAGGCGCGCGCCTCTCACTCCCCCCCCCTTTAATCCCAACGACCTCTCAAAGAACGCCTCCTTCTCGTCTCTCTCCCTTTCGGCGTTCGTGGCCCGCGCGCCTTTGTGCCGCGCTTCTCCGTCGTGCCGCGGCGGCTTAAGGCCGCGAGAAAAAAAAAAAAAACAAACAGCGTAAGGCCGGGGCAGGCACCCCCCCAGTGCAACCGCACAAGCCGGCACACACGCCTGAAACAGCGGACCTTCTCGCAACCCAGCCCACCGGCAACCACGGCAGCCGGGACAGGCCCGACACCACGGGCCGCCCCAGCGTCGCGGCTCAGTCGATGCCGGCCGAAAACAAGGAAGGGCGAGGCGCCGCCGCCTCGCCGGCAAGCATTCTCACAGGGCTCTCTCTTGTCGGGCTTCCGGTCCGCTCTCGGCAGCCGGCCACCGCAGGCCGGCCGCCGCCCCTGAGACCTTCCCGCCCGCTACGCGGGTTCCCCAGCTTAGGGCCGAGGAAGGGGGACGACTTCAACACACAGCGGGGGGGGGGGCGAGGCGCCGCCGCCCCGCCACAACATCGGGCGACTCCCGTCACCGAGCCCCTCGGCCAACCGGGCGAGGCCGGAGGCAAGGCCGCACGCCCCACCGGAGCGTCCCCGTGGCACCGCCGACACACCAAGCACAGGTCGGGAGCCGGGAACGGGGCGCCGCCACCTCGGCCAACTGGGCCCATCCTCGGAGCTCTCAGGGAAGGGCCGGGAAAAGCCCCGTCGGGGCTCCGCGAAACAGAGCGCGCCCCGGCCGCGTCCACCCCACCGGCTGCCAGCCACCGCACCAGACTGACAGCCGAAAACCGAGCCCGCCGAGCGGGCACCGGCTTAAGGCCGGGCAGAAAAGGAACGAGGCGCCGCCGCCTCGGCCACCACCGGACTTTCCCCTGCGGCCCCCCTGCACGGAGTCGGCAGCCGCCAGGGTCGGAGGGAGGATACACTCACGGGTCTCTCGCCACCCCACCTAGGCCGACAAGCGGCTCACACAGTCTCTCTCTTTTTCGGCCTTTCCCATCAACTGGGGCTGTGAAACCAGGATAAAAGCCACGCGACTCATATCCCGCTTATTCGACACTCTTCGTTCTGGCAACCGCGCGCGCGGCCGCCGCTCTCGACCTTCGACACAGGCACCGCCAGCCTGCGGGGACACGGCCCATCACCCGCTCCCATAATACGGACAGACGAGTCCAAGGCCCCGGACGCCTCCAAGAGAACCAATCGTACTTGACCGGGGCGGTGCGCTGGCGCACGCCGCCTCCTACCATGACGCAACTGGAGGCAGCCAGAAACAGCGACCCCTTGGTGAACTTCCAGGACGGGTGGGGCAACAGGTCTACCCGGCCCCTGCCGAAATTTGCCTAAGTCCCGCCGGAGCTGGGTAGACCTGTTCGCCCCGCGACCGGGCACCACCGCGGCGCCACGCCGACGGTTTCGGGGCGCGGCCGGCGGCCGCGGCCGGGCCCGGATCCGGGTAGACCTGTCCGCCCGGAGCCTTCCCCGGGCCGGGTAGACCTGTTCACGCCGAGACCGGGCGCCGCCAGGGGAGCCACGCGGGCAGTTTCGTGGCACGGCCGGCGGCCGCGGCCGAGCCCGGATCCGGGTAGACCTGTTCGCCCTCTGGCCGGACGCTGCCGGGACAGTACGCTGACGGCTCCGGCAACCGCTGGTGGCCGCAGCCGACCCCGGAGACAAGGCATCCTCCTGCCATCCCTGAGCCGGGGGAACCCCACAGCCCCGGAACGCCCCGGAACCGTATGGCTCTAGCAGCCCTGTCCCGCCTGAGAACCCGGTTTCAAGACCAATACGTATTTTCGACAAAACTCAACCTTTAATTTTTGAACGAGTACATCTTTCTTCTGCTAGGAACAAGGAAGTTTCCTGGGGAAAAAAAAAATTCTTTGCGAATTTTACTCCGTTTTCTTGGGCGCCCACACCACAGCCGGCCACGCTCGGGAGGATCGTGTGCCCTTAGCTCGGCCAGCCCACACACATTGACGCACCAAAACGGACGCCCCTCCCCACCCCACCCCGGGCACCACGCCCAGCCCCACCAGAGCAGAGCACCTCTAGGGAGACAGCGGGGAGGGGAAGCAGGTGCATAGGAACAGGGAACGAAGCCGATGGCCGCCGGCGCGACTGGCCCCGCCCACCAGGAGGGGCCGGGGCCGAGGCCGGGGGGACCGGGCGGCCGCCTTCGGGCCGGTTCTTTCGGGGTCCGCCGAGGTCCCCGTCTCCCGCCGCCGCTTCGGGGGGCCGCGGGGGCGCCGCGCCCAGGTGCCCGAGGCCGGCAGGCAGCGGGCGAGCCCCGGCGGGACGAGCCCCGCCCGCCGGCGAGGGCCGGGCGGCGGCCGGGGCCGGGCCCGGATCCGGGTAGACCTGTCCGCCCGGAGCCGTCCCCGGGCCGGGTAGACCTGTTCACGCCGAGACCGGGCGCCGCCAGGGGAGCCACGCGGGCGGTTTCGTGGCACGGCCGGCGGCCGCGGCCGAGCCCGGATCCGGGTAGACCTGTTCGCCCTCTGGCCGGACGCTGCCGGGACAGTACGCTGACGGCTCCGGCAACCGCTGGTGGCCGCAGCCGACCCCGGAGACAAGGCATCCTCCTGCCATCCCTGAGCCGGGGGAACCCCACAGCCCCGGAACGCCCCGGAACCGTATGGCTCTAGCAGCCCTGTCCCGCCTGAGAACCCGGTTTCAAGACCAATACGTATTTTCGACAAAACTCAACCTTTAATTTTTGAACGAGTACATCTTTCTTCTGCTAGGAACAAGGAAGTTTCCTGGGGAAAAAAAAAATTCTTTGCGAATTTTACTCCGTTTTCTTGGGCGCCCACACCACAGCCGGCCACGCTCGGGAGGATCGTGTGCCCTTAGCTCGGCCAGCCCACACACATTGACGCACCAAAACGGACGCCCCTCCCCACCCCACCCCGGGCACCACGCCCAGCCCCACCAGAGCAGAGCACCTCTAGGGAGACAGCGGGGAGGGGAAGCAGGTGCATAGGAACAGGGAACGAAGCCGATGGCCGCCGGCGCGACTGGCCCCGCCCACCAGGAGGGGCCGGGGCCGAGGCCGGGGGGACCGGGCGGCCGCCTTCGGGCCGGTTCTTTCGGGGTCCGCCGAGGTCCCCGTCTCCCGCCGCCGCTTCGGGGGGCCGCGGGGGCGCCGCGCCCAGGTGCCCGAGGCCGGCAGGCAGCGGGCGAGCCCCGGCGGGACGAGCCCCGCCCGCCGGCGAGGGCCGGGCGGCGGCCGCGGCCGGGCCCGGATCCGGGTAGACCTGTCCGCCCGGAGCCGTCCCCGGGCCGGGTAGACCTGTTCACGCCGAGACCGGGCGCCGCCAGGGGAGCCACGCGGGCGGTTTCGTGGCACGGCCGGCGGCCGCGGCCGAGCCCGGATCCGGGTAGACCTGTTCGCCCTCTGGCCGGACGCTGCCGGGACAGTACGCTGACGGCTCCGGCAACCGCTGGTGGCCGCAGCCGACCCCGGAGACAAGGCATCCTCCTGCCATCCCTGAGCCGGGGGAACCCCACAGCCCCGGAACGCCCCGGAACCGTATGGCTCTAGCAGCCCTGTCCCGCCTGAGAACCCGGTTTCAAGACCAATACGTATTTTCGACAAAACTCAACCTTTAATTTTTGAACGAGTACATCTTTCTTCTGCTAGGAACAAGGAAGTTTCCTGGGGAAAAAAAAAATTCTTTGCGAATTTTACTCCGTTTTCTTGGGCGCCCACACCACAGCCGGCCACGCTCGGGAGGATCGTGTGCCCTTAGCTCGGCCAGCCCACACACATTGACGCACCAAAACGGACGCCCCTCCCCACCCCACCCCGGGCACCACGCCCAGCCCCACCAGAGCAGAGCACCTCTAGGGAGACAGCGGGGAGGGGAAGCAGGTGCATAGGAACAGGGAACGAAGCCGATGGCCGCCGGCGCGACTGGCCCCGCCCACCAGGAGGGGCCGGGGCCGAGGCCGGGGGGACCGGGCGGCCGCCTTCGGGCCGGTTCTTTCGGGGTCCGCCGAGGTCCCCGTCTCCCGCCGCCGCTTCGGGGGGCCGCGGGGGCGCCGCGCCCCGGTGCCCGAGGCCGGCAGGCAGCGGGCGAGCCCCGGCGGGACGAGCCCCGCCCGCCGGCGAGGGCCGGGGCGGGGGCCCGGGCCGGGGCCGGGGCCGGCGGCCGGGGCCGGGGCCGGGGCCGGGGCCGGCGGCCGGGGCCGGGGCCGGGGCCGGGGCCGGGCGGCCGCCTTCGGGCCGGTTCTTTCAGGGTCCGCCGAGGTCCCCGGCCCCCGCCGCCGCTCCGGCGGGCCGCGGGGGCGCCGCGCCGAGGCGCCCGATGCTGGCAGGGAGCGGGCGGCCCCCGGCCCATGTTCACACGGAGAGATAGGCAGACACAGGGACTCTCAGACCCACTCACAGCCCCGCCGCCCCCCTCTCTTTTTGCCGCGGACGGCCACAGCTGCACACTCATCGACACAGACAGACACACACAGACATAGGCACGCCTGCGCATGGACGCGCACACTTGCCGCAGATGCGCTCCGTCCCCCTCCCTCCCGTCGCCCTGTCTCTCGAGGGTTGGGGGCACTCCTGCTCTCCACCATCTGCCTCCCTGGCGCCACCCTCAGACTTTTCTCGCCCCTGCCCAGGGTCCCATCAGCCAGTTCGGACGGCGGCGACGGCAGCAGCAGGGGGGCGAGGACTTGGGTGCCGAGGCAGCCAGGGTGTTCGGCGAGCAGGCCGAGAGCCTGGTGCAGAAGTAGGGCCAGCGACAGTCTGGAGGTGGTGGCGGGATGCTTGGCACTGTCTCTTTTTGAAGAAGCATCCTGTTCAGGTCGCTCTGAGCCTCTCGGTTCGATGGCGTTCCTTCCTGCCTACCCCCAGCCCCGGTCAAGCCTGCGGCAGGACGGAAGCGAGGCGGGCGGATGAGGGAGTGAGAGATGCAGAAATCAAGGTGGGAGGTGGGGCAAGGGCACGGCAGGCTTTCGAGGGCCGGGAGCCGGGCTTAGAGAGCGGATGCTGCTGGCCGTTTTGGCACGGAGGCGGCGGGAACGCCGCCGGCTCCTAAAGAGTCCCTCCTTCCCTCTCCGGCAGTGGCATGGGGAGCGGGCTGCAGGCAGGGTGGCGACAGGGCGGGCTGGAGCTGGGGAAGCGCGCGGCAGGGGGTGACGCTGACGGCCGCTCAGGCATGGAGCCAGAAGGGACGCCGCCGTCTGGGACCGAAAGTCACTCGCCTTCACGTCCCAGCTTTCGGGGCGGGGGGGGGGGAGGGGGGGACCAGCGCGTGCGAGCTGCCGTGTGTGGCGGGTGCGTGCGGGGCTGCCAGACGTGCGGGCTGGCCGCCCAAGACGTGCTCGCGGGCCTGGACTGGGTCCCGGGGCTGCGGGTCCGATCGACGAGACCTGGTCTCCCCAGCACCAGGAGGGGAGGCCGGGTCCACCCACATTGGGGGGGTGGGGGGGAGGGGAGGTGGGCAGGGGGCAGGCCCCGAGCTCCAGGAGGAGAAATCTACAAAGGAAACAAATCTACGGGCCGCTCATGTGACTAGGGTTCCAAGCGGGGCCTGGAGAAGGAGGTCTGCCCAGAGCTACACGGCAAACCCATAGGGCCGGACGGGGGAAGCCAACAGGCGTCGCCCGGTGCTAAGCGCCCAGCCGGGCGGGGCATGGCGAAGCCAAGAGGCGTGGCCCGGCGCTAAGCGCCCGGCCGGGCGGGGCCTGGCAAAGCCAACAAGCGTCGGCCGGCGTTAAGCACCCGGCTGGGCGGAGCCGGAGAAGCCAACAGGTGTCCGCCGGCGCTAAGCGCCCAGCCGGGCGGAACCGGGCGAAGCAACCAGGTCTACCCCGGCGCTAAGCGTTAGGCCGAGCGGGGCCGGGCGAAGCCAACCAGCGTGGCCCGGCGCTGCGCGCCCGGCCGGGCGGGGCCGGGTGAAGCCAAGGGGCGTCCCCCGGCGCTAAGCGTTAGGCCGGGCGGGGCCGGGTGAAGCCAAGGGGCGTCCCCCGGCGCTGAGCGCCCAGCCGGGCGGGGCCGGGCGAAGCAACCAGGTCTACCCCGGCGC
>NW_027183641.1:87500-95000 GCF_041296385.1 Aphelocoma coerulescens | reverse complement strand
ACCCCGGCGGCCGGCCCTTCCCGCGCCGCCGCGGGCAAGGAGCCAGGACCGCTGCGCAGCTTCGGCTTCGGACGACACGGGCCTCTCGGTCACGCCCTCGGGTTCTCGCTCTCTCGCAGGGCACGCGCCCTTCCGAGAGTCGGCCTCGCGTCCAAGTCACGCACGGCACGCGGGACGGGGTACTCGGCTGGGGCTGACCCGCCCCCGAGGCCGGCCCGCCCGCCGACCGGTCGCGGGCGACCGGCCGCCGGCGAGGTTGAGCCGCCGAAGGGGACTCGCCCGGAGCGAAAGCCCCCCGACACGGCCCCCCCCACCGGGCCACGCGGAAAAGCACCGGATGTGCTAGAGGAGACAGCGACCCGACGAGGTGGGCGCGGCCCGGACACCGAGGCCCCTCGGCCAGGGCGGTTCGCTCTGCAGCAGGCGGCGACGCGGCAAAAAACGAGCGCCGTGCGGTGCGCGCGCGCGGTGGGCTCTTTTCCCCCAACCGTGCCAAACAGCGGGGTTTTTCCTTTCCCCCCTTTCTCTCTGGGGTTTCCCCCCCTCGGCTCAGCTCGAGCCGCACCGCCGCCCAAGCGCTGCTCGCGGCCGGCACCCACGGGGCACAAACCCGGGCCGGGGCCAGCACACACACCTCGCATGGTTTGAAGGACACCTGAGGGCTCGCGGGGCCACGCGGCCGTCACACAGCCCGGACGGTAAAGACGCCCTCCCGGCAGCGGGAGCGGCGACACCTCACCTGCGACGGGAAGCGAATTGGAAAGGAGACCGCCCTGCCCGAGCACCGGACTCCGCCGTGGCTTCCCCATTACAGAGAGCCCCGGAAGAGCCGGCCCGCCGGGGGCCCTTTCCGACGCGACCCGAAAAGCCTCATCGATCAGCCGAGAAAAGAGGAGCGAAAGAAGGCCCCGCGGCCTCGGTCCTGGGACATCGGCAGCCCAAAGCGCGCACCACACCACGCTTCCAGGCGGGCAGCGGGCAGACGGACGCAGCAGGGCTGCTTTTCCGCGTGCGGGACACGTCCCCGAGAGGCCCTCCCCACGGCTTGGCGCCGCCGAGCCTCCCCGACGCACCCGAGCGCCACTTTGCAGCAGAGCTTTCGCATCGGTCACAGCGGAGAAAGCGCGGGGAGGTGCCGCCACCCAACCCCGGCTGCGGACAACGATTCCCTTTTATTAGCGAGACAACATCGGGACGGGACCACGGCGGGAGGAGGCCACGGCAGGCCACGCTCCCGGCCCCACGGAACCCTTCCGAGCGTGCGAGAAAGCGCCACCGACCATGCCCACGGGCCACCGGCTTTCGCCCGCCTCGCGGCGATCGGCTTTCCCTCCGGAAAAGCCAGGGGGAACGGCAAACAGCGGAGGGGAAAAAAAAAAGGCACGACAGCGCGCGTCACATAACCCCGTGCTACCCACGGGGGCCGCGGGCCTGGGGGGCGAGGCGCGCGCCTCTCACTCCCCCCCCCTTTAATCCCAACGACCTCTCAAAGAACGCCTCCTTCTCGTCTCTCTCCCTTTCGGCGTTCGTGGCCCGCGCGCCTTTGTGCCGCGCTTCTCCGTCGTGCCGCGGCGGCTTAAGGCCGCGAGAAAAAAAAAAAAAACAAACAGCGTAAGGCCGGGGCAGGCACCCCCCCAGTGCAACCGCACAAGCCGGCACACACGCCTGAAACAGCGGACCTTCTCGCAACCCAGCCCACCGGCAACCACGGCAGCCGGGACAGGCCCGACACCACGGGCCGCCCCAGCGTCGCGGCTCAGTCGATGCCGGCCGAAAACAAGGAAGGGCGAGGCGCCGCCGCCTCGCCGGCAAGCATTCTCACAGGGCTCTCTCTTGTCGGGCTTCCGGTCCGCTCTCGGCAGCCGGCCACCGCAGGCCGGCCGCCGCCCCTGAGACCTTCCCGCCCGCTACGCGGGTTCCCCAGCTTAGGGCCGAGGAAGGGGGACGACTTCAACACACAGCGGGGGGGGGGGCGAGGCGCCGCCGCCCCGCCACAACATCGGGCGACTCCCGTCACCGAGCCCCTCGGCCAACCGGGCGAGGCCGGAGGCAAGGCCGCACGCCCCACCGGAGCGTCCCCGTGGCACCGCCGACACACCAAGCACAGGTCGGGAGCCGGGAACGGGGCGCCGCCACCTCGGCCAACTGGGCCCATCCTCGGAGCTCTCAGGGAAGGGCCGGGAAAAGCCCCGTCGGGGCTCCGCGAAACAGAGCGCGCCCCGGCCGCGTCCACCCCACCGGCTGCCAGCCACCGCACCAGACTGACAGCCGAAAACCGAGCCCGCCGAGCGGGCACCGGCTTAAGGCCGGGCAGAAAAGGAACGAGGCGCCGCCGCCTCGGCCACCACCGGACTTTCCCCTGCGGCCCCCCTGCACGGAGTCGGCAGCCGCCAGGGTCGGAGGGAGGATACACTCACGGGTCTCTCGCCACCCCACCTAGGCCGACAAGCGGCTCACACAGTCTCTCTCTTTTTCGGCCTTTCCCATCAACTGGGGCTGTGAAACCAGGATAAAAGCCACGCGACTCATATCCCGCTTATTCGACACTCTTCGTTCTGGCAACCGCGCGCGCGGCCGCCGCTCTCGACCTTCGACACAGGCACCGCCAGCCTGCGGGGACACGGCCCATCACCCGCTCCCATAATACGGACAGACGAGTCCAAGGCCCCGGACGCCTCCAAGAGAACCAATCGTACTTGACCGGGGCGGTGCGCTGGCGCACGCCGCCTCCTACCATGACGCAACTGGAGGCAGCCAGAAACAGCGACCCCTTGGTGAACTTCCAGGACGGGTGGGGCAACAGGTCTACCCGGCCCCTGCCGAAATTTGCCTAAGTCCCGCCGGAGCTGGGTAGACCTGTTCGCCCCGCGACCGGGCACCACCGCGGCGCCACGCCGACGGTTTCGGGGCGCGGCCGGCGGCCGCGGCCGGGCCCGGATCCGGGTAGACCTGTCCGCCCGGAGCCTTCCCCGGGCCGGGTAGACCTGTTCACGCCGAGACCGGGCGCCGCCAGGGGAGCCACGCGGGCAGTTTCGTGGCACGGCCGGCGGCCGCGGCCGAGCCCGGATCCGGGTAGACCTGTTCGCCCTCTGGCCGGACGCTGCCGGGACAGTACGCTGACGGCTCCGGCAACCGCTGGTGGCCGCAGCCGACCCCGGAGACAAGGCATCCTCCTGCCATCCCTGAGCCGGGGGAACCCCACAGCCCCGGAACGCCCCGGAACCGTATGGCTCTAGCAGCCCTGTCCCGCCTGAGAACCCGGTTTCAAGACCAATACGTATTTTCGACAAAACTCAACCTTTAATTTTTGAACGAGTACATCTTTCTTCTGCTAGGAACAAGGAAGTTTCCTGGGGAAAAAAAAAATTCTTTGCGAATTTTACTCCGTTTTCTTGGGCGCCCACACCACAGCCGGCCACGCTCGGGAGGATCGTGTGCCCTTAGCTCGGCCAGCCCACACACATTGACGCACCAAAACGGACGCCCCTCCCCACCCCACCCCGGGCACCACGCCCAGCCCCACCAGAGCAGAGCACCTCTAGGGAGACAGCGGGGAGGGGAAGCAGGTGCATAGGAACAGGGAACGAAGCCGATGGCCGCCGGCGCGACTGGCCCCGCCCACCAGGAGGGGCCGGGGCCGAGGCCGGGGGGACCGGGCGGCCGCCTTCGGGCCGGTTCTTTCGGGGTCCGCCGAGGTCCCCGTCTCCCGCCGCCGCTTCGGGGGGCCGCGGGGGCGCCGCGCCCAGGTGCCCGAGGCCGGCAGGCAGCGGGCGAGCCCCGGCGGGACGAGCCCCGCCCGCCGGCGAGGGCCGGGCGGCGGCCGGGGCCGGGCCCGGATCCGGGTAGACCTGTCCGCCCGGAGCCGTCCCCGGGCCGGGTAGACCTGTTCACGCCGAGACCGGGCGCCGCCAGGGGAGCCACGCGGGCGGTTTCGTGGCACGGCCGGCGGCCGCGGCCGAGCCCGGATCCGGGTAGACCTGTTCGCCCTCTGGCCGGACGCTGCCGGGACAGTACGCTGACGGCTCCGGCAACCGCTGGTGGCCGCAGCCGACCCCGGAGACAAGGCATCCTCCTGCCATCCCTGAGCCGGGGGAACCCCACAGCCCCGGAACGCCCCGGAACCGTATGGCTCTAGCAGCCCTGTCCCGCCTGAGAACCCGGTTTCAAGACCAATACGTATTTTCGACAAAACTCAACCTTTAATTTTTGAACGAGTACATCTTTCTTCTGCTAGGAACAAGGAAGTTTCCTGGGGAAAAAAAAAATTCTTTGCGAATTTTACTCCGTTTTCTTGGGCGCCCACACCACAGCCGGCCACGCTCGGGAGGATCGTGTGCCCTTAGCTCGGCCAGCCCACACACATTGACGCACCAAAACGGACGCCCCTCCCCACCCCACCCCGGGCACCACGCCCAGCCCCACCAGAGCAGAGCACCTCTAGGGAGACAGCGGGGAGGGGAAGCAGGTGCATAGGAACAGGGAACGAAGCCGATGGCCGCCGGCGCGACTGGCCCCGCCCACCAGGAGGGGCCGGGGCCGAGGCCGGGGGGACCGGGCGGCCGCCTTCGGGCCGGTTCTTTCGGGGTCCGCCGAGGTCCCCGTCTCCCGCCGCCGCTTCGGGGGGCCGCGGGGGCGCCGCGCCCAGGTGCCCGAGGCCGGCAGGCAGCGGGCGAGCCCCGGCGGGACGAGCCCCGCCCGCCGGCGAGGGCCGGGCGGCGGCCGCGGCCGGGCCCGGATCCGGGTAGACCTGTCCGCCCGGAGCCGTCCCCGGGCCGGGTAGACCTGTTCACGCCGAGACCGGGCGCCGCCAGGGGAGCCACGCGGGCGGTTTCGTGGCACGGCCGGCGGCCGCGGCCGAGCCCGGATCCGGGTAGACCTGTTCGCCCTCTGGCCGGACGCTGCCGGGACAGTACGCTGACGGCTCCGGCAACCGCTGGTGGCCGCAGCCGACCCCGGAGACAAGGCATCCTCCTGCCATCCCTGAGCCGGGGGAACCCCACAGCCCCGGAACGCCCCGGAACCGTATGGCTCTAGCAGCCCTGTCCCGCCTGAGAACCCGGTTTCAAGACCAATACGTATTTTCGACAAAACTCAACCTTTAATTTTTGAACGAGTACATCTTTCTTCTGCTAGGAACAAGGAAGTTTCCTGGGGAAAAAAAAAATTCTTTGCGAATTTTACTCCGTTTTCTTGGGCGCCCACACCACAGCCGGCCACGCTCGGGAGGATCGTGTGCCCTTAGCTCGGCCAGCCCACACACATTGACGCACCAAAACGGACGCCCCTCCCCACCCCACCCCGGGCACCACGCCCAGCCCCACCAGAGCAGAGCACCTCTAGGGAGACAGCGGGGAGGGGAAGCAGGTGCATAGGAACAGGGAACGAAGCCGATGGCCGCCGGCGCGACTGGCCCCGCCCACCAGGAGGGGCCGGGGCCGAGGCCGGGGGGACCGGGCGGCCGCCTTCGGGCCGGTTCTTTCGGGGTCCGCCGAGGTCCCCGTCTCCCGCCGCCGCTTCGGGGGGCCGCGGGGGCGCCGCGCCCCGGTGCCCGAGGCCGGCAGGCAGCGGGCGAGCCCCGGCGGGACGAGCCCCGCCCGCCGGCGAGGGCCGGGGCGGGGGCCCGGGCCGGGGCCGGGGCCGGCGGCCGGGGCCGGGGCCGGGGCCGGGGCCGGCGGCCGGGGCCGGGGCCGGGGCCGGGGCCGGGCGGCCGCCTTCGGGCCGGTTCTTTCAGGGTCCGCCGAGGTCCCCGGCCCCCGCCGCCGCTCCGGCGGGCCGCGGGGGCGCCGCGCCGAGGCGCCCGATGCTGGCAGGGAGCGGGCGGCCCCCGGCCCATGTTCACACGGAGAGATAGGCAGACACAGGGACTCTCAGACCCACTCACAGCCCCGCCGCCCCCCTCTCTTTTTGCCGCGGACGGCCACAGCTGCACACTCATCGACACAGACAGACACACACAGACATAGGCACGCCTGCGCATGGACGCGCACACTTGCCGCAGATGCGCTCCGTCCCCCTCCCTCCCGTCGCCCTGTCTCTCGAGGGTTGGGGGCACTCCTGCTCTCCACCATCTGCCTCCCTGGCGCCACCCTCAGACTTTTCTCGCCCCTGCCCAGGGTCCCATCAGCCAGTTCGGACGGCGGCGACGGCAGCAGCAGGGGGGCGAGGACTTGGGTGCCGAGGCAGCCAGGGTGTTCGGCGAGCAGGCCGAGAGCCTGGTGCAGAAGTAGGGCCAGCGACAGTCTGGAGGTGGTGGCGGGATGCTTGGCACTGTCTCTTTTTGAAGAAGCATCCTGTTCAGGTCGCTCTGAGCCTCTCGGTTCGATGGCGTTCCTTCCTGCCTACCCCCAGCCCCGGTCAAGCCTGCGGCAGGACGGAAGCGAGGCGGGCGGATGAGGGAGTGAGAGATGCAGAAATCAAGGTGGGAGGTGGGGCAAGGGCACGGCAGGCTTTCGAGGGCCGGGAGCCGGGCTTAGAGAGCGGATGCTGCTGGCCGTTTTGGCACGGAGGCGGCGGGAACGCCGCCGGCTCCTAAAGAGTCCCTCCTTCCCTCTCCGGCAGTGGCATGGGGAGCGGGCTGCAGGCAGGGTGGCGACAGGGCGGGCTGGAGCTGGGGAAGCGCGCGGCAGGGGGTGACGCTGACGGCCGCTCAGGCATGGAGCCAGAAGGGACGCCGCCGTCTGGGACCGAAAGTCACTCGCCTTCACGTCCCAGCTTTCGGGGCGGGGGGGGGGGAGGGGGGGACCAGCGCGTGCGAGCTGCCGTGTGTGGCGGGTGCGTGCGGGGCTGCCAGACGTGCGGGCTGGCCGCCCAAGACGTGCTCGCGGGCCTGGACTGGGTCCCGGGGCTGCGGGTCCGATCGACGAGACCTGGTCTCCCCAGCACCAGGAGGGGAGGCCGGGTCCACCCACATTGGGGGGGTGGGGGGGAGGGGAGGTGGGCAGGGGGCAGGCCCCGAGCTCCAGGAGGAGAAATCTACAAAGGAAACAAATCTACGGGCCGCTCATGTGACTAGGGTTCCAAGCGGGGCCTGGAGAAGGAGGTCTGCCCAGAGCTACACGGCAAACCCATAGGGCCGGACGGGGGAAGCCAACAGGCGTCGCCCGGTGCTAAGCGCCCAGCCGGGCGGGGCATGGCGAAGCCAAGAGGCGTGGCCCGGCGCTAAGCGCCCGGCCGGGCGGGGCCTGGCAAAGCCAACAAGCGTCGGCCGGCGTTAAGCACCCGGCTGGGCGGAGCCGGAGAAGCCAACAGGTGTCCGCCGGCGCTAAGCGCCCAGCCGGGCGGAACCGGGCGAAGCAACCAGGTCTACCCCGGCGCTAAGCGTTAGGCCGAGCGGGGCCGGGCGAAGCCAACCAGCGTGGCCCGGCGCTGCGCGCCCGGCCGGGCGGGGCCGGGTGAAGCCAAGGGGCGTCCCCCGGCGCTAAGCGTTAGGCCGGGCGGGGCCGGGTGAAGCCAAGGGGCGTCCCCCGGCGCTGAGCGCCCAGCCGGGCGGGGCCGGGCGAA
>NW_027183641.1:77500-80000 GCF_041296385.1 Aphelocoma coerulescens | reverse complement strand
GAAGTGTCGATGATCAATGTGTCCTGCAATTCACATTAATTCTCGCAGCTAGCTGCGTTCTTCATCGACGCACGAGCCGAGTGATCCACCGCTAAGAGTTGTCTGGCTTTCGGCACCGACTCCGCACGCGCGGAGGGGCCGGGACCGCTCACGTCAAGCAGACCCTGTGTCTCTTTCGGCAAGGACGCGCGCTGGCGCGCGCGCCTCGCTTCGACCGTACGAGCACACAACGAACGGAGGAGGAGGGAAAAAAAAAAGGAGAAAACCCACGGAACGCTCCGAAGGCCGTCAAAGGCGGGGGAGCCCGCGCTCCCGACCGCCTCCCCCCGTGCAAGGGGAGACGCCGCCCCGGCATGCCGTCCTTCGGAGGCGGCCCAGGCGCCCGGGCTCGGCCCGGCCTCCGCACAGAGGGCTGGCGTGGCGCGCGCGCGCCAGACCGCAGGGGCCATCAGATCCCGCCCGGCCTCGATCGCGAGACGACACACGCCCACGGCCGGCGGGGGGGTAACGGCCACCAGGCCCCGCTCACGCTCGCTCCCTTCGCCGCTCCACAGACTCGCAGAGCGCCGCCGCGTCACCGCGCAGCCGGCGCTCCCCAGCGACCCGCAACGCCCAAGACGCACGCGGCGACACCGCTCCACCGGCGCCCCCCCGCGGGACCGCTCCCGCCGGGAAGGCAAAGTGCCTGGCAAGCCGGGCTCCGCCGCCGGCACCGGAGGCGGGCGCCGCCGGGAACCGAGTCGGCATCGCGAGCACCCGAGGCCTGCCGGACGGCAAGACCCACCGCCACCGCGACCGCCCTCCCGGAACCGCCGCCGCCGCTTCGCACCTTCGGAGCCCCTTCTGCGGGCACGCGCCCGGCAGAAGGCGTACGGGGCTGAGCCGGGGAGCAACGCCCGCTCTCCTCGTTTCCACGCGGAGACCGGGCAGGGAAGCGCCCCCGCGGCCGCCCGCACCCCTTCGGCCCCACACGCGGCCGGGAAGGGCGACGGGGAAGCGACGGGCAGGGCCCGGGACGGGACCGCCGGCGGCGACAGCGGGCACCTTCCGGCCGACCGTCCCCCAGGGGGACACTCGCCGAGCGGCGACGCCACCGCCCGGCCCGGGGTCACCCGCACTCGCCGGCCTCCAGCGACGGAGGGACCGCCGAGCACTCAACCTGGGCGGGCAAGGCGGTCGAGCGGGGACGGCCGGCGACCGGCGCCACCGGTGCGTCCAAGGAGAGAAGGCCGTCGAGGGGAGAGGCGCGGCAGCGCCAGGCGCGGCGCCACACGCGAGCCTGTGGCGGCGGCCAAAGGAGAGCGCAAGCGGGCCCCGGCAGCCGCACGGCCCCGCAGCCGCGGAAGGGCGGAGAGCACGCGCCCTCCGCCACCGTCGCCCGCTTCGAAGCGAGCGGGCCGGCCCCCGCGGCCGACCGCGCCAACACGGTCCCTCTGCCGAGACCGGGCCGCAGAGAGGGGGGGGCAGGGCGCCCCTCCCCGGCACGGCTGCCCGCGCGCGCACGCGGCGGAGCCACGACGACGACGAGCACGGCCGGCCGCGACGGTCACCACCGCAGGGGGGATCGGCGGGAGACGCTCCCTACCCCCTCGCGGATGGCACCGCGCCGCCGCCCGGCACCCGCCGTCGCCGCCGCCCGCCGCCTACGGCGGGGCGCACCGAGCCGCCCGAGTCTTTAAACCTCCGCCCGGCTCCGCGGCCCTACAGCCCCCAGCGTTTGACGACGCCGAGAGGCTCCGAGGCCGCCGAGGCGCGGAGCGCTAGGTACCTGGCCCTGGGGCGAGGGAAACGACCTGGATGGCCCCGCGGGGGTGCCTCCCCTGCTGCCGCCCTCAGGGGAGCGTCCACCCGCGGGGGCGCGCCCGCCATCCACCGCCACCACCGCAGCGTCCTTCTCGGGGCCCGGGGTTTCCCTCAGTAGCCCGGCACTGCACCCAAGAGGACCACCGCGGCTCGGGCCGCCCCGCCAGCGCGGGGCTGCGACCCGGCACCAAGAGAGCCTCGCTCACCCCCGCCGAGAGGCCGCGGGTGACGACGGCAACAAGGAATGCCACCGCCGCCACCACGCGCCCCCCCCGGCAGCGGGTTCACGCGTGCACGGACCCCGGGCACGCGACCCGGAACGCCCGACCCCCGGGAGCACACCTCTTGCGCGCGGGGCCGCTCGGCCGGGAGCGGGATTTTTGCCAGGCGGCAAAAACCCGCCCTGGTGCGGGAAAGGGTCGGAGGAGCCGCCTCCCCCGACCCCCGAAGGCGTCCGCACCCCCCCTTTGCCCTCGCCCTTTGCGCCATCGCTCGCCGGTGCGTCGGCCACCGAGCGACGGGGACGAGGGAATGGGGGCGAGCGCACCTCCGGGAGGGGCCGTGCCGAGCACCCCTCCCTCCCGCACGCAGGCGGCTCTCGCACACCGAGAAGAGCCGGGCTCGGGAGGACTCGGGCCGCGTGCCCACGCGGGCGCCCACGCGGGGGAACACCAGCGACCGGCGTTCGGCGGCGCCG
>NW_027183641.1:67500-75000 GCF_041296385.1 Aphelocoma coerulescens | reverse complement strand
AGAGGCGGGATGCCCTCGGCAGCGGCCGACCCCGGCGGCCGGCCCTTCCCGCGCCGCCGCGGGCAAGGAGCCAGGACCGCTGCGCAGCTTCGGCTTCGGACGACACGGGCCTCTCGGTCACGCCCTCGGGTTCTCGCTCTCTCGCAGGGCACGCGCCCTTCCGAGAGTCGGCCTCGCGTCCAAGTCACGCACGGCACGCGGGACGGGGTACTCGGCTGGGGCTGACCCGCCCCCGAGGCCGGCCCGCCCGCCGACCGGTCGCGGGCGACCGGCCGCCGGCGAGGTTGAGCCGCCGAAGGGGACTCGCCCGGAGCGAAAGCCCCCCGACACGGCCCCCCCCACCGGGCCACGCGGAAAAGCACCGGATGTGCTAGAGGAGACAGCGACCCGACGAGGTGGGCGCGGCCCGGACACCGAGGCCCCTCGGCCAGGGCGGTTCGCTCTGCAGCAGGCGGCGACGCGGCAAAAAACGAGCGCCGTGCGGTGCGCGCGCGCGGTGGGCTCTTTTCCCCCAACCGTGCCAAACAGCGGGGTTTTTCCTTTCCCCCCTTTCTCTCTGGGGTTTCCCCCCCTCGGCTCAGCTCGAGCCGCACCGCCGCCCAAGCGCTGCTCGCGGCCGGCACCCACGGGGCACAAACCCGGGCCGGGGCCAGCACACACACCTCGCATGGTTTGAAGGACACCTGAGGGCTCGCGGGGCCACGCGGCCGTCACACAGCCCGGACGGTAAAGACGCCCTCCCGGCAGCGGGAGCGGCGACACCTCACCTGCGACGGGAAGCGAATTGGAAAGGAGACCGCCCTGCCCGAGCACCGGACTCCGCCGTGGCTTCCCCATTACAGAGAGCCCCGGAAGAGCCGGCCCGCCGGGGGCCCTTTCCGACGCGACCCGAAAAGCCTCATCGATCAGCCGAGAAAAGAGGAGCGAAAGAAGGCCCCGCGGCCTCGGTCCTGGGACATCGGCAGCCCAAAGCGCGCACCACACCACGCTTCCAGGCGGGCAGCGGGCAGACGGACGCAGCAGGGCTGCTTTTCCGCGTGCGGGACACGTCCCCGAGAGGCCCTCCCCACGGCTTGGCGCCGCCGAGCCTCCCCGACGCACCCGAGCGCCACTTTGCAGCAGAGCTTTCGCATCGGTCACAGCGGAGAAAGCGCGGGGAGGTGCCGCCACCCAACCCCGGCTGCGGACAACGATTCCCTTTTATTAGCGAGACAACATCGGGACGGGACCACGGCGGGAGGAGGCCACGGCAGGCCACGCTCCCGGCCCCACGGAACCCTTCCGAGCGTGCGAGAAAGCGCCACCGACCATGCCCACGGGCCACCGGCTTTCGCCCGCCTCGCGGCGATCGGCTTTCCCTCCGGAAAAGCCAGGGGGAACGGCAAACAGCGGAGGGGAAAAAAAAAAGGCACGACAGCGCGCGTCACATAACCCCGTGCTACCCACGGGGGCCGCGGGCCTGGGGGGCGAGGCGCGCGCCTCTCACTCCCCCCCCCTTTAATCCCAACGACCTCTCAAAGAACGCCTCCTTCTCGTCTCTCTCCCTTTCGGCGTTCGTGGCCCGCGCGCCTTTGTGCCGCGCTTCTCCGTCGTGCCGCGGCGGCTTAAGGCCGCGAGAAAAAAAAAAAAAACAAACAGCGTAAGGCCGGGGCAGGCACCCCCCCAGTGCAACCGCACAAGCCGGCACACACGCCTGAAACAGCGGACCTTCTCGCAACCCAGCCCACCGGCAACCACGGCAGCCGGGACAGGCCCGACACCACGGGCCGCCCCAGCGTCGCGGCTCAGTCGATGCCGGCCGAAAACAAGGAAGGGCGAGGCGCCGCCGCCTCGCCGGCAAGCATTCTCACAGGGCTCTCTCTTGTCGGGCTTCCGGTCCGCTCTCGGCAGCCGGCCACCGCAGGCCGGCCGCCGCCCCTGAGACCTTCCCGCCCGCTACGCGGGTTCCCCAGCTTAGGGCCGAGGAAGGGGGACGACTTCAACACACAGCGGGGGGGGGGGCGAGGCGCCGCCGCCCCGCCACAACATCGGGCGACTCCCGTCACCGAGCCCCTCGGCCAACCGGGCGAGGCCGGAGGCAAGGCCGCACGCCCCACCGGAGCGTCCCCGTGGCACCGCCGACACACCAAGCACAGGTCGGGAGCCGGGAACGGGGCGCCGCCACCTCGGCCAACTGGGCCCATCCTCGGAGCTCTCAGGGAAGGGCCGGGAAAAGCCCCGTCGGGGCTCCGCGAAACAGAGCGCGCCCCGGCCGCGTCCACCCCACCGGCTGCCAGCCACCGCACCAGACTGACAGCCGAAAACCGAGCCCGCCGAGCGGGCACCGGCTTAAGGCCGGGCAGAAAAGGAACGAGGCGCCGCCGCCTCGGCCACCACCGGACTTTCCCCTGCGGCCCCCCTGCACGGAGTCGGCAGCCGCCAGGGTCGGAGGGAGGATACACTCACGGGTCTCTCGCCACCCCACCTAGGCCGACAAGCGGCTCACACAGTCTCTCTCTTTTTCGGCCTTTCCCATCAACTGGGGCTGTGAAACCAGGATAAAAGCCACGCGACTCATATCCCGCTTATTCGACACTCTTCGTTCTGGCAACCGCGCGCGCGGCCGCCGCTCTCGACCTTCGACACAGGCACCGCCAGCCTGCGGGGACACGGCCCATCACCCGCTCCCATAATACGGACAGACGAGTCCAAGGCCCCGGACGCCTCCAAGAGAACCAATCGTACTTGACCGGGGCGGTGCGCTGGCGCACGCCGCCTCCTACCATGACGCAACTGGAGGCAGCCAGAAACAGCGACCCCTTGGTGAACTTCCAGGACGGGTGGGGCAACAGGTCTACCCGGCCCCTGCCGAAATTTGCCTAAGTCCCGCCGGAGCTGGGTAGACCTGTTCGCCCCGCGACCGGGCACCACCGCGGCGCCACGCCGACGGTTTCGGGGCGCGGCCGGCGGCCGCGGCCGGGCCCGGATCCGGGTAGACCTGTCCGCCCGGAGCCTTCCCCGGGCCGGGTAGACCTGTTCACGCCGAGACCGGGCGCCGCCAGGGGAGCCACGCGGGCAGTTTCGTGGCACGGCCGGCGGCCGCGGCCGAGCCCGGATCCGGGTAGACCTGTTCGCCCTCTGGCCGGACGCTGCCGGGACAGTACGCTGACGGCTCCGGCAACCGCTGGTGGCCGCAGCCGACCCCGGAGACAAGGCATCCTCCTGC
Organism: Aphelocoma coerulescens; assembly: GCF_041296385.1. Lineage (NCBI taxonomy): Eukaryota > Metazoa > Chordata > Aves > Passeriformes > Corvidae > Aphelocoma > Aphelocoma coerulescens. The sequence continues at coordinate 71,795 of NW_027183641.1, read as the reverse complement.
CATCCCTGAGCCGGGGGAACCCCACAGCCCCGGAACGCCCCGGAACCGTATGGCTCTAGCAGCCCTGTCCCGCCTGAGAACCCGGTTTCAAGACCAATACGTATTTTCGACAAAACTCAACCTTTAATTTTTGAACGAGTACATCTTTCTTCTGCTAGGAACAAGGAAGTTTCCTGGGGAAAAAAAAAATTCTTTGCGAATTTTACTCCGTTTTCTTGGGCGCCCACACCACAGCCGGCCACGCTCGGGAGGATCGTGTGCCCTTAGCTCGGCCAGCCCACACACATTGACGCACCAAAACGGACGCCCCTCCCCACCCCACCCCGGGCACCACGCCCAGCCCCACCAGAGCAGAGCACCTCTAGGGAGACAGCGGGGAGGGGAAGCAGGTGCATAGGAACAGGGAACGAAGCCGATGGCCGCCGGCGCGACTGGCCCCGCCCACCAGGAGGGGCCGGGGCCGAGGCCGGGGGGACCGGGCGGCCGCCTTCGGGCCGGTTCTTTCGGGGTCCGCCGAGGTCCCCGTCTCCCGCCGCCGCTTCGGGGGGCCGCGGGGGCGCCGCGCCCAGGTGCCCGAGGCCGGCAGGCAGCGGGCGAGCCCCGGCGGGACGAGCCCCGCCCGCCGGCGAGGGCCGGGCGGCGGCCGGGGCCGGGCCCGGATCCGGGTAGACCTGTCCGCCCGGAGCCGTCCCCGGGCCGGGTAGACCTGTTCACGCCGAGACCGGGCGCCGCCAGGGGAGCCACGCGGGCGGTTTCGTGGCACGGCCGGCGGCCGCGGCCGAGCCCGGATCCGGGTAGACCTGTTCGCCCTCTGGCCGGACGCTGCCGGGACAGTACGCTGACGGCTCCGGCAACCGCTGGTGGCCGCAGCCGACCCCGGAGACAAGGCATCCTCCTGCCATCCCTGAGCCGGGGGAACCCCACAGCCCCGGAACGCCCCGGAACCGTATGGCTCTAGCAGCCCTGTCCCGCCTGAGAACCCGGTTTCAAGACCAATACGTATTTTCGACAAAACTCAACCTTTAATTTTTGAACGAGTACATCTTTCTTCTGCTAGGAACAAGGAAGTTTCCTGGGGAAAAAAAAAATTCTTTGCGAATTTTACTCCGTTTTCTTGGGCGCCCACACCACAGCCGGCCACGCTCGGGAGGATCGTGTGCCCTTAGCTCGGCCAGCCCACACACATTGACGCACCAAAACGGACGCCCCTCCCCACCCCACCCCGGGCACCACGCCCAGCCCCACCAGAGCAGAGCACCTCTAGGGAGACAGCGGGGAGGGGAAGCAGGTGCATAGGAACAGGGAACGAAGCCGATGGCCGCCGGCGCGACTGGCCCCGCCCACCAGGAGGGGCCGGGGCCGAGGCCGGGGGGACCGGGCGGCCGCCTTCGGGCCGGTTCTTTCGGGGTCCGCCGAGGTCCCCGTCTCCCGCCGCCGCTTCGGGGGGCCGCGGGGGCGCCGCGCCCAGGTGCCCGAGGCCGGCAGGCAGCGGGCGAGCCCCGGCGGGACGAGCCCCGCCCGCCGGCGAGGGCCGGGCGGCGGCCGCGGCCGGGCCCGGATCCGGGTAGACCTGTCCGCCCGGAGCCGTCCCCGGGCCGGGTAGACCTGTTCACGCCGAGACCGGGCGCCGCCAGGGGAGCCACGCGGGCGGTTTCGTGGCACGGCCGGCGGCCGCGGCCGAGCCCGGATCCGGGTAGACCTGTTCGCCCTCTGGCCGGACGCTGCCGGGACAGTACGCTGACGGCTCCGGCAACCGCTGGTGGCCGCAGCCGACCCCGGAGACAAGGCATCCTCCTGCCATCCCTGAGCCGGGGGAACCCCACAGCCCCGGAACGCCCCGGAACCGTATGGCTCTAGCAGCCCTGTCCCGCCTGAGAACCCGGTTTCAAGACCAATACGTATTTTCGACAAAACTCAACCTTTAATTTTTGAACGAGTACATCTTTCTTCTGCTAGGAACAAGGAAGTTTCCTGGGGAAAAAAAAAATTCTTTGCGAATTTTACTCCGTTTTCTTGGGCGCCCACACCACAGCCGGCCACGCTCGGGAGGATCGTGTGCCCTTAGCTCGGCCAGCCCACACACATTGACGCACCAAAACGGACGCCCCTCCCCACCCCACCCCGGGCACCACGCCCAGCCCCACCAGAGCAGAGCACCTCTAGGGAGACAGCGGGGAGGGGAAGCAGGTGCATAGGAACAGGGAACGAAGCCGATGGCCGCCGGCGCGACTGGCCCCGCCCACCAGGAGGGGCCGGGGCCGAGGCCGGGGGGACCGGGCGGCCGCCTTCGGGCCGGTTCTTTCGGGGTCCGCCGAGGTCCCCGTCTCCCGCCGCCGCTTCGGGGGGCCGCGGGGGCGCCGCGCCCCGGTGCCCGAGGCCGGCAGGCAGCGGGCGAGCCCCGGCGGGACGAGCCCCGCCCGCCGGCGAGGGCCGGGGCGGGGGCCCGGGCCGGGGCCGGGGCCGGCGGCCGGGGCCGGGGCCGGGGCCGGGGCCGGCGGCCGGGGCCGGGGCCGGGGCCGGGGCCGGGCGGCCGCCTTCGGGCCGGTTCTTTCAGGGTCCGCCGAGGTCCCCGGCCCCCGCCGCCGCTCCGGCGGGCCGCGGGGGCGCCGCGCCGAGGCGCCCGATGCTGGCAGGGAGCGGGCGGCCCCCGGCCCATGTTCACACGGAGAGATAGGCAGACACAGGGACTCTCAGACCCACTCACAGCCCCGCCGCCCCCCTCTCTTTTTGCCGCGGACGGCCACAGCTGCACACTCATCGACACAGACAGACACACACAGACATAGGCACGCCTGCGCATGGACGCGCACACTTGCCGCAGATGCGCTCCGTCCCCCTCCCTCCCGTCGCCCTGTCTCTCGAGGGTTGGGGGCACTCCTGCTCTCCACCATCTGCCTCCCTGGCGCCACCCTCAGACTTTTCTCGCCCCTGCCCAGGGTCCCATCAGCCAGTTCGGACGGCGGCGACGGCAGCAGCAGGGGGGCGAGGACTTGGGTGCCGAGGCAGCCAGGGTGTTCGGCGAGCAGGCCGAGAGCCTGGTGCAGAAGTAGGGCCAGCGACAGTCTGGAGGTGGTGGCGGGATGCTTGGCACTGTCTCTTTTTGAAGAAGCATCCTGTTCAGGTCGCTCTGAGCCTCTCGGTTCGATGGCGTTCCTTCCTGCCTACCCCCAGCCCCGGTCAAGCCTGCGGCAGGACGGAAGCGAGGCGGGCGGATGAGGGAGTGAGAGAATGCAGAAATCAAGGTGGGAGGTGGGGCAAGGGCACGGCAGGCTTTCGAGGGCCGGGAGCCGGGCTTAGAGAGCGGATGCTGCTGGCCGTTTTGGCACGGAGGCGGCGGGAACGCCGCCGGCTCCTAAAGAGTCCCTCCTTCCCTCTCCGGCAGTGGCATGGGGAGCGGGCTGCAGGCAGGGTGGCGACAGGGCGGGCTGGAGCTGGGGAAGCGCGCGGCAGGGGGTGACGCTGACGGCCGCTCAGGCATGGAGCCAGAAGGGACGCCGCCGTCTGGGACCGAAAGTCACTCGCCTTCACGTCCCAGCTTTCGGGGCGGGGGGGGGGGAGGGGGGGACCAGCGCGTGCGAGCTGCCGTGTGTGGCGGGTGCGTGCGGGGCTGCCAGACGTGCGGGCTGGCCGCCCAAGACGTGCTCGCGGGCCTGGACTGGGTCCCGGGGCTGCGGGTCCGATCGACGAGACCTGGTCTCCCCAGCACCAGGAGGGGAGGCCGGGTCCACCCACATTGGGGGGGTGGGGGGGAGGGGAGGTGGGCAGGGGGCAGGCCCCGAGCTCCAGGAGGAGAAATCTACAAAGGAAACAAATCTACGGGCCGCTCATGTGACTAGGGTTCCAAGCGGGGCCTGGAGAAGGAGGTCTGCCCAGAGCTACACGGCAAACCCATAGGGCCGGACGGGGGAAGCCAACAGGCGTCGCCCGGTGCTAAGCGCCCAGCCGGGCGGGGCATGGCGAAGCCAAGAGGCGTGGCCCGGCGCTAAGCGCCCGGCCGGGCGGGGCCTGGCAAAGCCAACAAGCGTCGGCCGGCGTTAAGCACCCGGCTGGGCGGAGCCGGAGAAGCCAACAGGTGTCCGCCGGCGCTAAGCGCCCAGCCGGGCGGAACCGGGCGAAGCAACCAGGTCTACCCCGGCGCTAAGCGTTAGGCCGAGCGGGGCCGGGCGAAGCCAACCAGCGTGGCCCGGCGCTGCGCGCCCGGCCGGGCGGGGCCGGGTGAAGCCAAGGGGCGTCCCCCGGCGCTAAGCGTTAGGCCGGGCGGGGCCGGGTGAAGCCAAGGGGCGTCCCCCGGCGCT
>NW_027183641.1:57500-60000 GCF_041296385.1 Aphelocoma coerulescens | reverse complement strand
CCTGCAATTCACATTAATTCTCGCAGCTAGCTGCGTTCTTCATCGACGCACGAGCCGAGTGATCCACCGCTAAGAGTTGTCTGGCTTTCGGCACCGACTCCGCACGCGCGGAGGGGCCGGGACCGCTCACGTCAAGCAGACCCTGTGTCTCTTTCGGCAAGGACGCGCGCTGGCGCGCGCGCCTCGCTTCGACCGTACGAGCACACAACGAACGGAGGAGGAGGGAAAAAAAAAAGGAGAAAACCCACGGAACGCTCCGAAGGCCGTCAAAGGCGGGGGAGCCCGCGCTCCCGACCGCCTCCCCCCGTGCAAGGGGAGACGCCGCCCCGGCATGCCGTCCTTCGGAGGCGGCCCAGGCGCCCGGGCTCGGCCCGGCCTCCGCACAGAGGGCTGGCGTGGCGCGCGCGCGCCAGACCGCAGGGGCCATCAGATCCCGCCCGGCCTCGATCGCGAGACGACACACGCCCACGGCCGGCGGGGGGGTAACGGCCACCAGGCCCCGCTCACGCTCGCTCCCTTCGCCGCTCCACAGACTCGCAGAGCGCCGCCGCGTCACCGCGCAGCCGGCGCTCCCCAGCGACCCGCAACGCCCAAGACGCACGCGGCGACACCGCTCCACCGGCGCCCCCCCGCGGGACCGCTCCCGCCGGGAAGGCAAAGTGCCTGGCAAGCCGGGCTCCGCCGCCGGCACCGGAGGCGGGCGCCGCCGGGAACCGAGTCGGCATCGCGAGCACCCGAGGCCTGCCGGACGGCAAGACCCACCGCCACCGCGACCGCCCTCCCGGAACCGCCGCCGCCGCTTCGCACCTTCGGAGCCCCTTCTGCGGGCACGCGCCCGGCAGAAGGCGTACGGGGCTGAGCCGGGGAGCAACGCCCGCTCTCCTCGTTTCCACGCGGAGACCGGGCAGGGAAGCGCCCCCGCGGCCGCCCGCACCCCTTCGGCCCCACACGCGGCCGGGAAGGGCGACGGGGAAGCGACGGGCAGGGCCCGGGACGGGACCGCCGGCGGCGACAGCGGGCACCTTCCGGCCGACCGTCCCCCAGGGGGACACTCGCCGAGCGGCGACGCCACCGCCCGGCCCGGGGTCACCCGCACTCGCCGGCCTCCAGCGACGGAGGGACCGCCGAGCACTCAACCTGGGCGGGCAAGGCGGTCGAGCGGGGACGGCCGGCGACCGGCGCCACCGGTGCGTCCAAGGAGAGAAGGCCGTCGAGGGGAGAGGCGCGGCAGCGCCAGGCGCGGCGCCACACGCGAGCCTGTGGCGGCGGCCAAAGGAGAGCGCAAGCGGGCCCCGGCAGCCGCACGGCCCCGCAGCCGCGGAAGGGCGGAGAGCACGCGCCCTCCGCCACCGTCGCCCGCTTCGAAGCGAGCGGGCCGGCCCCCGCGGCCGACCGCGCCAACACGGTCCCTCTGCCGAGACCGGGCCGCAGAGAGGGGGGGGCAGGGCGCCCCTCCCCGGCACGGCTGCCCGCGCGCGCACGCGGCGGAGCCACGACGACGACGAGCACGGCCGGCCGCGACGGTCACCACCGCAGGGGGGATCGGCGGGAGACGCTCCCTACCCCCTCGCGGATGGCACCGCGCCGCCGCCCGGCACCCGCCGTCGCCGCCGCCCGCCGCCTACGGCGGGGCGCACCGAGCCGCCCGAGTCTTTAAACCTCCGCCCGGCTCCGCGGCCCTACAGCCCCCAGCGTTTGACGACGCCGAGAGGCTCCGAGGCCGCCGAGGCGCGGAGCGCTAGGTACCTGGCCCTGGGGCGAGGGAAACGACCTGGATGGCCCCGCGGGGGTGCCTCCCCTGCTGCCGCCCTCAGGGGAGCGTCCACCCGCGGGGGCGCGCCCGCCATCCACCGCCACCACCGCAGCGTCCTTCTCGGGGCCCGGGGTTTCCCTCAGTAGCCCGGCACTGCACCCAAGAGGACCACCGCGGCTCGGGCCGCCCCGCCAGCGCGGGGCTGCGACCCGGCACCAAGAGAGCCTCGCTCACCCCCGCCGAGAGGCCGCGGGTGACGACGGCAACAAGGAATGCCACCGCCGCCACCACGCGCCCCCCCCGGCAGCGGGTTCACGCGTGCACGGACCCCGGGCACGCGACCCGGAACGCCCGACCCCCGGGAGCACACCTCTTGCGCGCGGGGCCGCTCGGCCGGGAGCGGGATTTTTGCCAGGCGGCAAAAACCCGCCCTGGTGCGGGAAAGGGTCGGAGGAGCCGCCTCCCCCGACCCCCGAAGGCGTCCGCACCCCCCCTTTGCCCTCGCCCTTTGCGCCATCGCTCGCCGGTGCGTCGGCCACCGAGCGACGGGGACGAGGGAATGGGGGCGAGCGCACCTCCGGGAGGGGCCGTGCCGAGCACCCCTCCCTCCCGCACGCAGGCGGCTCTCGCACACCGAGAAGAGCCGGGCTCGGGAGGACTCGGGCCGCGTGCCCACGCGGGCGCCCACGCGGGGGAACACCAGCGACCGGCGTTCGGCGGCGCCGGCCGCGGTGGCGAGGCTCGAAG
>NW_027183641.1:47500-55000 GCF_041296385.1 Aphelocoma coerulescens | reverse complement strand
CGGCCGACCCCGGCGGCCGGCCCTTCCCGCGCCGCCGCGGGCAAGGAGCCAGGACCGCTGCGCAGCTTCGGCTTCGGACGACACGGGCCTCTCGGTCACGCCCTCGGGTTCTCGCTCTCTCGCAGGGCACGCGCCCTTCCGAGAGTCGGCCTCGCGTCCAAGTCACGCACGGCACGCGGGACGGGGTACTCGGCTGGGGCTGACCCGCCCCCGAGGCCGGCCCGCCCGCCGACCGGTCGCGGGCGACCGGCCGCCGGCGAGGTTGAGCCGCCGAAGGGGACTCGCCCGGAGCGAAAGCCCCCCGACACGGCCCCCCCCACCGGGCCACGCGGAAAAGCACCGGATGTGCTAGAGGAGACAGCGACCCGACGAGGTGGGCGCGGCCCGGACACCGAGGCCCCTCGGCCAGGGCGGTTCGCTCTGCAGCAGGCGGCGACGCGGCAAAAAACGAGCGCCGTGCGGTGCGCGCGCGCGGTGGGCTCTTTTCCCCCAACCGTGCCAAACAGCGGGGTTTTTCCTTTCCCCCCTTTCTCTCTGGGGTTTCCCCCCCTCGGCTCAGCTCGAGCCGCACCGCCGCCCAAGCGCTGCTCGCGGCCGGCACCCACGGGGCACAAACCCGGGCCGGGGCCAGCACACACACCTCGCATGGTTTGAAGGACACCTGAGGGCTCGCGGGGCCACGCGGCCGTCACACAGCCCGGACGGTAAAGACGCCCTCCCGGCAGCGGGAGCGGCGACACCTCACCTGCGACGGGAAGCGAATTGGAAAGGAGACCGCCCTGCCCGAGCACCGGACTCCGCCGTGGCTTCCCCATTACAGAGAGCCCCGGAAGAGCCGGCCCGCCGGGGGCCCTTTCCGACGCGACCCGAAAAGCCTCATCGATCAGCCGAGAAAAGAGGAGCGAAAGAAGGCCCCGCGGCCTCGGTCCTGGGACATCGGCAGCCCAAAGCGCGCACCACACCACGCTTCCAGGCGGGCAGCGGGCAGACGGACGCAGCAGGGCTGCTTTTCCGCGTGCGGGACACGTCCCCGAGAGGCCCTCCCCACGGCTTGGCGCCGCCGAGCCTCCCCGACGCACCCGAGCGCCACTTTGCAGCAGAGCTTTCGCATCGGTCACAGCGGAGAAAGCGCGGGGAGGTGCCGCCACCCAACCCCGGCTGCGGACAACGATTCCCTTTTATTAGCGAGACAACATCGGGACGGGACCACGGCGGGAGGAGGCCACGGCAGGCCACGCTCCCGGCCCCACGGAACCCTTCCGAGCGTGCGAGAAAGCGCCACCGACCATGCCCACGGGCCACCGGCTTTCGCCCGCCTCGCGGCGATCGGCTTTCCCTCCGGAAAAGCCAGGGGGAACGGCAAACAGCGGAGGGGAAAAAAAAAAGGCACGACAGCGCGCGTCACATAACCCCGTGCTACCCACGGGGGCCGCGGGCCTGGGGGGCGAGGCGCGCGCCTCTCACTCCCCCCCCCTTTAATCCCAACGACCTCTCAAAGAACGCCTCCTTCTCGTCTCTCTCCCTTTCGGCGTTCGTGGCCCGCGCGCCTTTGTGCCGCGCTTCTCCGTCGTGCCGCGGCGGCTTAAGGCCGCGAGAAAAAAAAAAAAAACAAACAGCGTAAGGCCGGGGCAGGCACCCCCCCAGTGCAACCGCACAAGCCGGCACACACGCCTGAAACAGCGGACCTTCTCGCAACCCAGCCCACCGGCAACCACGGCAGCCGGGACAGGCCCGACACCACGGGCCGCCCCAGCGTCGCGGCTCAGTCGATGCCGGCCGAAAACAAGGAAGGGCGAGGCGCCGCCGCCTCGCCGGCAAGCATTCTCACAGGGCTCTCTCTTGTCGGGCTTCCGGTCCGCTCTCGGCAGCCGGCCACCGCAGGCCGGCCGCCGCCCCTGAGACCTTCCCGCCCGCTACGCGGGTTCCCCAGCTTAGGGCCGAGGAAGGGGGACGACTTCAACACACAGCGGGGGGGGGGGCGAGGCGCCGCCGCCCCGCCACAACATCGGGCGACTCCCGTCACCGAGCCCCTCGGCCAACCGGGCGAGGCCGGAGGCAAGGCCGCACGCCCCACCGGAGCGTCCCCGTGGCACCGCCGACACACCAAGCACAGGTCGGGAGCCGGGAACGGGGCGCCGCCACCTCGGCCAACTGGGCCCATCCTCGGAGCTCTCAGGGAAGGGCCGGGAAAAGCCCCGTCGGGGCTCCGCGAAACAGAGCGCGCCCCGGCCGCGTCCACCCCACCGGCTGCCAGCCACCGCACCAGACTGACAGCCGAAAACCGAGCCCGCCGAGCGGGCACCGGCTTAAGGCCGGGCAGAAAAGGAACGAGGCGCCGCCGCCTCGGCCACCACCGGACTTTCCCCTGCGGCCCCCCTGCACGGAGTCGGCAGCCGCCAGGGTCGGAGGGAGGATACACTCACGGGTCTCTCGCCACCCCACCTAGGCCGACAAGCGGCTCACACAGTCTCTCTCTTTTTCGGCCTTTCCCATCAACTGGGGCTGTGAAACCAGGATAAAAGCCACGCGACTCATATCCCGCTTATTCGACACTCTTCGTTCTGGCAACCGCGCGCGCGGCCGCCGCTCTCGACCTTCGACACAGGCACCGCCAGCCTGCGGGGACACGGCCCATCACCCGCTCCCATAATACGGACAGACGAGTCCAAGGCCCCGGACGCCTCCAAGAGAACCAATCGTACTTGACCGGGGCGGTGCGCTGGCGCACGCCGCCTCCTACCATGACGCAACTGGAGGCAGCCAGAAACAGCGACCCCTTGGTGAACTTCCAGGACGGGTGGGGCAACAGGTCTACCCGGCCCCTGCCGAAATTTGCCTAAGTCCCGCCGGAGCTGGGTAGACCTGTTCGCCCCGCGACCGGGCACCACCGCGGCGCCACGCCGACGGTTTCGGGGCGCGGCCGGCGGCCGCGGCCGGGCCCGGATCCGGGTAGACCTGTCCGCCCGGAGCCTTCCCCGGGCCGGGTAGACCTGTTCACGCCGAGACCGGGCGCCGCCAGGGGAGCCACGCGGGCAGTTTCGTGGCACGGCCGGCGGCCGCGGCCGAGCCCGGATCCGGGTAGACCTGTTCGCCCTCTGGCCGGACGCTGCCGGGACAGTACGCTGACGGCTCCGGCAACCGCTGGTGGCCGCAGCCGACCCCGGAGACAAGGCATCCTCCTGCCATCCCTGAGCCGGGGGAACCCCACAGCCCCGGAACGCCCCGGAACCGTATGGCTCTAGCAGCCCTGTCCCGCCTGAGAACCCGGTTTCAAGACCAATACGTATTTTCGACAAAACTCAACCTTTAATTTTTGAACGAGTACATCTTTCTTCTGCTAGGAACAAGGAAGTTTCCTGGGGAAAAAAAAAATTCTTTGCGAATTTTACTCCGTTTTCTTGGGCGCCCACACCACAGCCGGCCACGCTCGGGAGGATCGTGTGCCCTTAGCTCGGCCAGCCCACACACATTGACGCACCAAAACGGACGCCCCTCCCCACCCCACCCCGGGCACCACGCCCAGCCCCACCAGAGCAGAGCACCTCTAGGGAGACAGCGGGGAGGGGAAGCAGGTGCATAGGAACAGGGAACGAAGCCGATGGCCGCCGGCGCGACTGGCCCCGCCCACCAGGAGGGGCCGGGGCCGAGGCCGGGGGGACCGGGCGGCCGCCTTCGGGCCGGTTCTTTCGGGGTCCGCCGAGGTCCCCGTCTCCCGCCGCCGCTTCGGGGGGCCGCGGGGGCGCCGCGCCCAGGTGCCCGAGGCCGGCAGGCAGCGGGCGAGCCCCGGCGGGACGAGCCCCGCCCGCCGGCGAGGGCCGGGCGGCGGCCGGGGCCGGGCCCGGATCCGGGTAGACCTGTCCGCCCGGAGCCGTCCCCGGGCCGGGTAGACCTGTTCACGCCGAGACCGGGCGCCGCCAGGGGAGCCACGCGGGCGGTTTCGTGGCACGGCCGGCGGCCGCGGCCGAGCCCGGATCCGGGTAGACCTGTTCGCCCTCTGGCCGGACGCTGCCGGGACAGTACGCTGACGGCTCCGGCAACCGCTGGTGGCCGCAGCCGACCCCGGAGACAAGGCATCCTCCTGCCATCCCTGAGCCGGGGGAACCCCACAGCCCCGGAACGCCCCGGAACCGTATGGCTCTAGCAGCCCTGTCCCGCCTGAGAACCCGGTTTCAAGACCAATACGTATTTTCGACAAAACTCAACCTTTAATTTTTGAACGAGTACATCTTTCTTCTGCTAGGAACAAGGAAGTTTCCTGGGGAAAAAAAAAATTCTTTGCGAATTTTACTCCGTTTTCTTGGGCGCCCACACCACAGCCGGCCACGCTCGGGAGGATCGTGTGCCCTTAGCTCGGCCAGCCCACACACATTGACGCACCAAAACGGACGCCCCTCCCCACCCCACCCCGGGCACCACGCCCAGCCCCACCAGAGCAGAGCACCTCTAGGGAGACAGCGGGGAGGGGAAGCAGGTGCATAGGAACAGGGAACGAAGCCGATGGCCGCCGGCGCGACTGGCCCCGCCCACCAGGAGGGGCCGGGGCCGAGGCCGGGGGGACCGGGCGGCCGCCTTCGGGCCGGTTCTTTCGGGGTCCGCCGAGGTCCCCGTCTCCCGCCGCCGCTTCGGGGGGCCGCGGGGGCGCCGCGCCCAGGTGCCCGAGGCCGGCAGGCAGCGGGCGAGCCCCGGCGGGACGAGCCCCGCCCGCCGGCGAGGGCCGGGCGGCGGCCGCGGCCGGGCCCGGATCCGGGTAGACCTGTCCGCCCGGAGCCGTCCCCGGGCCGGGTAGACCTGTTCACGCCGAGACCGGGCGCCGCCAGGGGAGCCACGCGGGCGGTTTCGTGGCACGGCCGGCGGCCGCGGCCGAGCCCGGATCCGGGTAGACCTGTTCGCCCTCTGGCCGGACGCTGCCGGGACAGTACGCTGACGGCTCCGGCAACCGCTGGTGGCCGCAGCCGACCCCGGAGACAAGGCATCCTCCTGCCATCCCTGAGCCGGGGGAACCCCACAGCCCCGGAACGCCCCGGAACCGTATGGCTCTAGCAGCCCTGTCCCGCCTGAGAACCCGGTTTCAAGACCAATACGTATTTTCGACAAAACTCAACCTTTAATTTTTGAACGAGTACATCTTTCTTCTGCTAGGAACAAGGAAGTTTCCTGGGGAAAAAAAAAATTCTTTGCGAATTTTACTCCGTTTTCTTGGGCGCCCACACCACAGCCGGCCACGCTCGGGAGGATCGTGTGCCCTTAGCTCGGCCAGCCCACACACATTGACGCACCAAAACGGACGCCCCTCCCCACCCCACCCCGGGCACCACGCCCAGCCCCACCAGAGCAGAGCACCTCTAGGGAGACAGCGGGGAGGGGAAGCAGGTGCATAGGAACAGGGAACGAAGCCGATGGCCGCCGGCGCGACTGGCCCCGCCCACCAGGAGGGGCCGGGGCCGAGGCCGGGGGGACCGGGCGGCCGCCTTCGGGCCGGTTCTTTCGGGGTCCGCCGAGGTCCCCGTCTCCCGCCGCCGCTTCGGGGGGCCGCGGGGGCGCCGCGCCCCGGTGCCCGAGGCCGGCAGGCAGCGGGCGAGCCCCGGCGGGACGAGCCCCGCCCGCCGGCGAGGGCCGGGGCGGGGGCCCGGGCCGGGGCCGGGGCCGGCGGCCGGGGCCGGGGCCGGGGCCGGGGCCGGCGGCCGGGGCCGGGGCCGGGGCCGGGGCCGGGCGGCCGCCTTCGGGCCGGTTCTTTCAGGGTCCGCCGAGGTCCCCGGCCCCCGCCGCCGCTCCGGCGGGCCGCGGGGGCGCCGCGCCGAGGCGCCCGATGCTGGCAGGGAGCGGGCGGCCCCCGGCCCATGTTCACACGGAGAGATAGGCAGACACAGGGACTCTCAGACCCACTCACAGCCCCGCCGCCCCCCTCTCTTTTTGCCGCGGACGGCCACAGCTGCACACTCATCGACACAGACAGACACACACAGACATAGGCACGCCTGCGCATGGACGCGCACACTTGCCGCAGATGCGCTCCGTCCCCCTCCCTCCCGTCGCCCTGTCTCTCGAGGGTTGGGGGCACTCCTGCTCTCCACCATCTGCCTCCCTGGCGCCACCCTCAGACTTTTCTCGCCCCTGCCCAGGGTCCCATCAGCCAGTTCGGACGGCGGCGACGGCAGCAGCAGGGGGGCGAGGACTTGGGTGCCGAGGCAGCCAGGGTGTTCGGCGAGCAGGCCGAGAGCCTGGTGCAGAAGTAGGGCCAGCGACAGTCTGGAGGTGGTGGCGGGATGCTTGGCACTGTCTCTTTTTGAAGAAGCATCCTGTTCAGGTCGCTCTGAGCCTCTCGGTTCGATGGCGTTCCTTCCTGCCTACCCCCAGCCCCGGTCAAGCCTGCGGCAGGACGGAAGCGAGGCGGGCGGATGAGGGAGTGAGAGATGCAGAAATCAAGGTGGGAGGTGGGGCAAGGGCACGGCAGGCTTTCGAGGGCCGGGAGCCGGGCTTAGAGAGCGGATGCTGCTGGCCGTTTTGGCACGGAGGCGGCGGGAACGCCGCCGGCTCCTAAAGAGTCCCTCCTTCCCTCTCCGGCAGTGGCATGGGGAGCGGGCTGCAGGCAGGGTGGCGACAGGGCGGGCTGGAGCTGGGGAAGCGCGCGGCAGGGGGTGACGCTGACGGCCGCTCAGGCATGGAGCCAGAAGGGACGCCGCCGTCTGGGACCGAAAGTCACTCGCCTTCACGTCCCAGCTTTCGGGGCGGGGGGGGGGGAGGGGGGGACCAGCGCGTGCGAGCTGCCGTGTGTGGCGGGTGCGTGCGGGGCTGCCAGACGTGCGGGCTGGCCGCCCAAGACGTGCTCGCGGGCCTGGACTGGGTCCCGGGGCTGCGGGTCCGATCGACGAGACCTGGTCTCCCCAGCACCAGGAGGGGAGGCCGGGTCCACCCACATTGGGGGGGTGGGGGGGAGGGGAGGTGGGCAGGGGGCAGGCCCCGAGCTCCAGGAGGAGAAATCTACAAAGGAAACAAATCTACGGGCCGCTCATGTGACTAGGGTTCCAAGCGGGGCCTGGAGAAGGAGGTCTGCCCAGAGCTACACGGCAAACCCATAGGGCCGGACGGGGGAAGCCAACAGGCGTCGCCCGGTGCTAAGCGCCCAGCCGGGCGGGGCATGGCGAAGCCAAGAGGCGTGGCCCGGCGCTAAGCGCCCGGCCGGGCGGGGCCTGGCAAAGCCAACAAGCGTCGGCCAGCGTTAAGCACCCGGCTGGGCGGAGCCGGAGAAGCCAACAGGTGTCCGCCGGCGCTAAGCGCCCAGCCGGGCGGAACCGGGCGAAGCAACCAGGTCTACCCCGGCGCTAAGCGTTAGGCCGAGCGGGGCCGGGCGAAGCCAACCAGCGTGGCCCGGCGCTGCGCGCCCGGCCGGGCGGGGCCGGGTGAAGCCAAGGGGCGTCCCCCGGCGCTAAGCGTTAGGCCGGGCGGGGCCGGGTGAAGCCAAGGGGCGTCCCCCGGCGCTGAGCGCCCAGCCGGGCGGGGCCG
>NW_027183641.1:40000-42500 GCF_041296385.1 Aphelocoma coerulescens | reverse complement strand
TTTGAGGATATCTAGTTTCTGCAGAGGTTTAAGAGGAGATTTACCTATTTTCTCAAGCCAGTTTTCTAGTTTTGTAGATAGGTCGGATTTTGCTAGCCCAGTCCAGGGATCAATCTGCAGGCCCAGGTACTTTTCTGATTCTCCGGGGTGTATCATGTTCAGGGGTGTGCCATTAATAGTCCAAGCAGCGCAGTCGTTGACAGTGTAGGAGTCCTTGGTGGGCTTGATGAAGAAGCCGTGGCACTTTTCCCCCTGTGTTTTGAGACCGGTGAGGTCGCAAAAGGTCTCTACTATCCTGATGTTCTGCTTCATGTTTTCCCAGGAGTCGCTCAACAGGACCAGATCGTCCGCAAATGCCATCGCTGTGACGCTGCTCTGTCCTCGGTGGTACCCTTTGCCACTCGTTTCCAGTTCGCATAGTAGGGGGTCCATAGCCAGATTAAATAAAAAGGGTGACATCGGGTCGCCCTGTTTTACTCCAACCTGGAGCTGGATGTGGTCTGTCTGTGTTTTCCCCGTGGTGATATATGTACGGATGTTCTCGTACATATTGCTCACCAGGCTGACGATGTGGGGATCCACGCACCTTTGCTGCAGACCTTGTAGAATGTGCCGGTGGCTCACGGTGTCAAAGGCCTTGGCAATGTCCACAAATACAACGCCCAGCGGTTTATGCTCTCTTTTGGCTGATCGAATTATAGTTTGCAGGAGTTTCAGGTTTTCAGAGCATCCCGCCGCTCTGATAAAGCCTCTTTGCCTTGGGTTGAGGGGGCACGCCTTGGTTAACCTTGCTGTTAGAATTCTGGAGAACAGACGCAGCAAGATGGATCCAATCGTGATGGGTCTCCAGTTATTAATGTCCTTTAAGCGCTCCGGCCTGGATGACTTCGGGATTAACACAGTCCTGCACCCCCTCACCATGTCCGGGATTTTTCCTGATGTTAACCATAGGTTGAAGATCTCCATGGTCTGGGAAAACTCGGGGTCCATCTTCCTGATGTCTCTCAGAGTAATCCCGTCTGGACCTGGAGCCGAATTCCTGCTCATCTCCTGCACATTTTTCTCAATTTCTTTAGCCGTAATTAAGTCCCTGAAAGCACTATTGTCGGCTTTCCCATTAATTTGAAAGTCCCCAAGGCTATCAAATTTACCAGCTGTTTCCCATCTGGCTTTGAAGTCCGAATAAATTTTGCTGGGTGAGATATCACAGGACAGACATTCTACATCATCCAGAATAATCTTAGCTAATTTACCCCTATCAAGATGGAATAAACGTTGGAAACGTAGGTATTTACCTCTTTTAACTGCTCTCTTTTTCATCCACTTCTGAAGGGGTCTTGTCGGTTTCCCCTCCCGGGTCTCCCTCTTGTCCTTATCTCGGGCTGTTGGTTTTGTTTGGCTTTTTGCCTCCAGGCATCCAAAGCAGTCCTGCGCTGTCTCATTCACCAGGGGTTGCATCTCCCGGCCTTTGATTAACTGCTTGAATGCCCGTGGGAAGGTCTTAATTGTCCCGGCAGAAAGCCATTCACCGAGTTTCTTCAGATAATGGGCCTGCAGTTGCCCCTCCCTCTGCTGGTCGATGGTTCCCAGCTGTTTTGTCCTCTTATCAGGGTGGTGCCTTATCTCTGGTTCCGCTCTCCTCCCGGCAGCCGGCCTCCTGAGTCGCTGGCTTATCTCAGGTTCTTTGTCTTCTGTTCCTTTCCCAGGCTGAGTACTCAGCCCAGGTCCTATTTTTAGCCCCGCAGCTGCTCTCCTGGTGCGATGACTCACCCCAGGCTCCTCACAAACATCCTCTGTCGGTTTTCTGGGCAGCAGCCTCCGTTTGTCACTGATCTGTTTTGCTGTTTTAGTTGGGATATGTTCGGCTATGAGTTTATTGATATTTTTGTTGCCCTCAAACTGAGTTTCCAATTTTATCAACAGTTCTTCCTCCTCTTTTGTCCAGCACCTTTTGTGGGCTCCTCTGTTAGAGGTCTCTTTTGGGTGGGAAGCAGCAATCCTCTCCTGATTTCTAATCATAGGGTGTGCCAACCTTTTGTGTTGTCCCAGGCCAATTTTAGTTTTGAAGTCTCTCCCGCATTCCTCACAGATCCACTCCCCAGCCGGAGCTGTCTCTGTCTTTGCCCTGCATTTAGGAAAGTGACAAACAATACTATGACAGTTGTTACTTTCTTTCCCACACTTAGCACATCGAAAACAGGCCTCCCTCCTCCCGTGGGCTTCTCTTAGATGTTCAATTAAGCCCCCCACCCCCCCCACCCGGGTCCCACAGCATGGACAAGGTGGATTTTTGTCCGGAATAGTCACCACTAGGATGTCCCCTGGTGCCTGCTTCCCGTGGTCCTCTGCTGGAGGAGGAGATGGTGCCGGTAAAGCGCTGGTCCCCGGCTCGGGAGGCGAAGTCTCCGAGGTGGTCTCGGGCTCAGGAGGCGAAGTCTCCAAGGCGCTCCCACGTTCGTGCTCGCCGCTTTCCTCCCCGTCGCTAAGCACAATCACTTCA
>NW_027183641.1:22500-30000 GCF_041296385.1 Aphelocoma coerulescens | reverse complement strand
GGACTCGCCCGGAGCGAAAGCCCCCCGACACGGCCCCCCCCACCGGGCCACGCGGAAAAGCACCGGATGTGCTAGAGGAGACAGCGACCCGACGAGGTGGGCGCGGCCCGGACACCGAGGCCCCTCGGCCAGGGCGGTTCGCTCTGCAGCAGGCGGCGACGCGGCAAAAAACGAGCGCCGTGCGGTGCGCGCGCGCGGTGGGCTCTTTTCCCCCAACCGTGCCAAACAGCGGGGTTTTTCCTTTCCCCCCTTTCTCTCTGGGGTTTCCCCCCCTCGGCTCAGCTCGAGCCGCACCGCCGCCCAAGCGCTGCTCGCGGCCGGCACCCACGGGGCACAAACCCGGGCCGGGGCCAGCACACACACCTCGCATGGTTTGAAGGACACCTGAGGGCTCGCGGGGCCACGCGGCCGTC
Source organism: Aphelocoma coerulescens (assembly GCF_041296385.1). Classification (NCBI taxonomy): domain Eukaryota; kingdom Metazoa; phylum Chordata; class Aves; order Passeriformes; family Corvidae; genus Aphelocoma; species Aphelocoma coerulescens. The sequence continues at coordinate 29,587 of NW_027183641.1, read as the reverse complement.
ACACAGCCCGGACGGTAAAGACGCCCTCCCGGCAGCGGGAGCGGCGACACCTCACCTGCGACGGGAAGCGAATTGGAAAGGAGACCGCCCTGCCCGAGCACCGGACTCCGCCGTGGCTTCCCCATTACAGAGAGCCCCGGAAGAGCCGGCCCGCCGGGGGCCCTTTCCGACGCGACCCGAAAAGCCTCATCGATCAGCCGAGAAAAGAGGAGCGAAAGAAGGCCCCGCGGCCTCGGTCCTGGGACATCGGCAGCCCAAAGCGCGCACCACACCACGCTTCCAGGCGGGCAGCGGGCAGACGGACGCAGCAGGGCTGCTTTTCCGCGTGCGGGACACGTCCCCGAGAGGCCCTCCCCACGGCTTGGCGCCGCCGAGCCTCCCCGACGCACCCGAGCGCCACTTTGCAGCAGAGCTTTCGCATCGGTCACAGCGGAGAAAGCGCGGGGAGGTGCCGCCACCCAACCCCGGCTGCGGACAACGATTCCCTTTTATTAGCGAGACAACATCGGGACGGGACCACGGCGGGAGGAGGCCACGGCAGGCCACGCTCCCGGCCCCACGGAACCCTTCCGAGCGTGCGAGAAAGCGCCACCGACCATGCCCACGGGCCACCGGCTTTCGCCCGCCTCGCGGCGATCGGCTTTCCCTCCGGAAAAGCCAGGGGGAACGGCAAACAGCGGAGGGGAAAAAAAAAAGGCACGACAGCGCGCGTCACATAACCCCGTGCTACCCACGGGGGCCGCGGGCCTGGGGGGCGAGGCGCGCGCCTCTCACTCCCCCCCCCTTTAATCCCAACGACCTCTCAAAGAACGCCTCCTTCTCGTCTCTCTCCCTTTCGGCGTTCGTGGCCCGCGCGCCTTTGTGCCGCGCTTCTCCGTCGTGCCGCGGCGGCTTAAGGCCGCGAGAAAAAAAAAAAAAACAAACAGCGTAAGGCCGGGGCAGGCACCCCCCCAGTGCAACCGCACAAGCCGGCACACACGCCTGAAACAGCGGACCTTCTCGCAACCCAGCCCACCGGCAACCACGGCAGCCGGGACAGGCCCGACACCACGGGCCGCCCCAGCGTCGCGGCTCAGTCGATGCCGGCCGAAAACAAGGAAGGGCGAGGCGCCGCCGCCTCGCCGGCAAGCATTCTCACAGGGCTCTCTCTTGTCGGGCTTCCGGTCCGCTCTCGGCAGCCGGCCACCGCAGGCCGGCCGCCGCCCCTGAGACCTTCCCGCCCGCTACGCGGGTTCCCCAGCTTAGGGCCGAGGAAGGGGGACGACTTCAACACACAGCGGGGGGGGGGGCGAGGCGCCGCCGCCCCGCCACAACATCGGGCGACTCCCGTCACCGAGCCCCTCGGCCAACCGGGCGAGGCCGGAGGCAAGGCCGCACGCCCCACCGGAGCGTCCCCGTGGCACCGCCGACACACCAAGCACAGGTCGGGAGCCGGGAACGGGGCGCCGCCACCTCGGCCAACTGGGCCCATCCTCGGAGCTCTCAGGGAAGGGCCGGGAAAAGCCCCGTCGGGGCTCCGCGAAACAGAGCGCGCCCCGGCCGCGTCCACCCCACCGGCTGCCAGCCACCGCACCAGACTGACAGCCGAAAACCGAGCCCGCCGAGCGGGCACCGGCTTAAGGCCGGGCAGAAAAGGAACGAGGCGCCGCCGCCTCGGCCACCACCGGACTTTCCCCTGCGGCCCCCCTGCACGGAGTCGGCAGCCGCCAGGGTCGGAGGGAGGATACACTCACGGGTCTCTCGCCACCCCACCTAGGCCGACAAGCGGCTCACACAGTCTCTCTCTTTTTCGGCCTTTCCCATCAACTGGGGCTGTGAAACCAGGATAAAAGCCACGCGACTCATATCCCGCTTATTCGACACTCTTCGTTCTGGCAACCGCGCGCGCGGCCGCCGCTCTCGACCTTCGACACAGGCACCGCCAGCCTGCGGGGACACGGCCCATCACCCGCTCCCATAATACGGACAGACGAGTCCAAGGCCCCGGACGCCTCCAAGAGAACCAATCGTACTTGACCGGGGCGGTGCGCTGGCGCACGCCGCCTCCTACCATGACGCAACTGGAGGCAGCCAGAAACAGCGACCCCTTGGTGAACTTCCAGGACGGGTGGGGCAACAGGTCTACCCGGCCCCTGCCGAAATTTGCCTAAGTCCCGCCGGAGCTGGGTAGACCTGTTCGCCCCGCGACCGGGCACCACCGCGGCGCCACGCCGACGGTTTCGGGGCGCGGCCGGCGGCCGCGGCCGGGCCCGGATCCGGGTAGACCTGTCCGCCCGGAGCCTTCCCCGGGCCGGGTAGACCTGTTCACGCCGAGACCGGGCGCCGCCAGGGGAGCCACGCGGGCAGTTTCGTGGCACGGCCGGCGGCCGCGGCCGAGCCCGGATCCGGGTAGACCTGTTCGCCCTCTGGCCGGACGCTGCCGGGACAGTACGCTGACGGCTCCGGCAACCGCTGGTGGCCGCAGCCGACCCCGGAGACAAGGCATCCTCCTGCCATCCCTGAGCCGGGGGAACCCCACAGCCCCGGAACGCCCCGGAACCGTATGGCTCTAGCAGCCCTGTCCCGCCTGAGAACCCGGTTTCAAGACCAATACGTATTTTCGACAAAACTCAACCTTTAATTTTTGAACGAGTACATCTTTCTTCTGCTAGGAACAAGGAAGTTTCCTGGGGAAAAAAAAAATTCTTTGCGAATTTTACTCCGTTTTCTTGGGCGCCCACACCACAGCCGGCCACGCTCGGGAGGATCGTGTGCCCTTAGCTCGGCCAGCCCACACACATTGACGCACCAAAACGGACGCCCCTCCCCACCCCACCCCGGGCACCACGCCCAGCCCCACCAGAGCAGAGCACCTCTAGGGAGACAGCGGGGAGGGGAAGCAGGTGCATAGGAACAGGGAACGAAGCCGATGGCCGCCGGCGCGACTGGCCCCGCCCACCAGGAGGGGCCGGGGCCGAGGCCGGGGGGACCGGGCGGCCGCCTTCGGGCCGGTTCTTTCGGGGTCCGCCGAGGTCCCCGTCTCCCGCCGCCGCTTCGGGGGGCCGCGGGGGCGCCGCGCCCAGGTGCCCGAGGCCGGCAGGCAGCGGGCGAGCCCCGGCGGGACGAGCCCCGCCCGCCGGCGAGGGCCGGGCGGCGGCCGGGGCCGGGCCCGGATCCGGGTAGACCTGTCCGCCCGGAGCCGTCCCCGGGCCGGGTAGACCTGTTCACGCCGAGACCGGGCGCCGCCAGGGGAGCCACGCGGGCGGTTTCGTGGCACGGCCGGCGGCCGCGGCCGAGCCCGGATCCGGGTAGACCTGTTCGCCCTCTGGCCGGACGCTGCCGGGACAGTACGCTGACGGCTCCGGCAACCGCTGGTGGCCGCAGCCGACCCCGGAGACAAGGCATCCTCCTGCCATCCCTGAGCCGGGGGAACCCCACAGCCCCGGAACGCCCCGGAACCGTATGGCTCTAGCAGCCCTGTCCCGCCTGAGAACCCGGTTTCAAGACCAATACGTATTTTCGACAAAACTCAACCTTTAATTTTTGAACGAGTACATCTTTCTTCTGCTAGGAACAAGGAAGTTTCCTGGGGAAAAAAAAAATTCTTTGCGAATTTTACTCCGTTTTCTTGGGCGCCCACACCACAGCCGGCCACGCTCGGGAGGATCGTGTGCCCTTAGCTCGGCCAGCCCACACACATTGACGCACCAAAACGGACGCCCCTCCCCACCCCACCCCGGGCACCACGCCCAGCCCCACCAGAGCAGAGCACCTCTAGGGAGACAGCGGGGAGGGGAAGCAGGTGCATAGGAACAGGGAACGAAGCCGATGGCCGCCGGCGCGACTGGCCCCGCCCACCAGGAGGGGCCGGGGCCGAGGCCGGGGGGACCGGGCGGCCGCCTTCGGGCCGGTTCTTTCGGGGTCCGCCGAGGTCCCCGTCTCCCGCCGCCGCTTCGGGGGGCCGCGGGGGCGCCGCGCCCAGGTGCCCGAGGCCGGCAGGCAGCGGGCGAGCCCCGGCGGGACGAGCCCCGCCCGCCGGCGAGGGCCGGGCGGCGGCCGCGGCCGGGCCCGGATCCGGGTAGACCTGTCCGCCCGGAGCCGTCCCCGGGCCGGGTAGACCTGTTCACGCCGAGACCGGGCGCCGCCAGGGGAGCCACGCGGGCGGTTTCGTGGCACGGCCGGCGGCCGCGGCCGAGCCCGGATCCGGGTAGACCTGTTCGCCCTCTGGCCGGACGCTGCCGGGACAGTACGCTGACGGCTCCGGCAACCGCTGGTGGCCGCAGCCGACCCCGGAGACAAGGCATCCTCCTGCCATCCCTGAGCCGGGGGAACCCCACAGCCCCGGAACGCCCCGGAACCGTATGGCTCTAGCAGCCCTGTCCCGCCTGAGAACCCGGTTTCAAGACCAATACGTATTTTCGACAAAACTCAACCTTTAATTTTTGAACGAGTACATCTTTCTTCTGCTAGGAACAAGGAAGTTTCCTGGGGAAAAAAAAAATTCTTTGCGAATTTTACTCCGTTTTCTTGGGCGCCCACACCACAGCCGGCCACGCTCGGGAGGATCGTGTGCCCTTAGCTCGGCCAGCCCACACACATTGACGCACCAAAACGGACGCCCCTCCCCACCCCACCCCGGGCACCACGCCCAGCCCCACCAGAGCAGAGCACCTCTAGGGAGACAGCGGGGAGGGGAAGCAGGTGCATAGGAACAGGGAACGAAGCCGATGGCCGCCGGCGCGACTGGCCCCGCCCACCAGGAGGGGCCGGGGCCGAGGCCGGGGGGACCGGGCGGCCGCCTTCGGGCCGGTTCTTTCGGGGTCCGCCGAGGTCCCCGTCTCCCGCCGCCGCTTCGGGGGGCCGCGGGGGCGCCGCGCCCCGGTGCCCGAGGCCGGCAGGCAGCGGGCGAGCCCCGGCGGGACGAGCCCCGCCCGCCGGCGAGGGCCGGGGCGGGGGCCCGGGCCGGGGCCGGGGCCGGCGGCCGGGGCCGGGGCCGGGGCCGGGGCCGGCGGCCGGGGCCGGGGCCGGGGCCGGGGCCGGGCGGCCGCCTTCGGGCCGGTTCTTTCAGGGTCCGCCGAGGTCCCCGGCCCCCGCCGCCGCTCCGGCGGGCCGCGGGGGCGCCGCGCCGAGGCGCCCGATGCTGGCAGGGAGCGGGCGGCCCCCGGCCCATGTTCACACGGAGAGATAGGCAGACACAGGGACTCTCAGACCCACTCACAGCCCCGCCGCCCCCCTCTCTTTTTGCCGCGGACGGCCACAGCTGCACACTCATCGACACAGACAGACACACACAGACATAGGCACGCCTGCGCATGGACGCGCACACTTGCCGCAGATGCGCTCCGTCCCCCTCCCTCCCGTCGCCCTGTCTCTCGAGGGTTGGGGGCACTCCTGCTCTCCACCATCTGCCTCCCTGGCGCCACCCTCAGACTTTTCTCGCCCCTGCCCAGGGTCCCATCAGCCAGTTCGGACGGCGGCGACGGCAGCAGCAGGGGGGCGAGGACTTGGGTGCCGAGGCAGCCAGGGTGTTCGGCGAGCAGGCCGAGAGCCTGGTGCAGAAGTAGGGCCAGCGACAGTCTGGAGGTGGTGGCGGGATGCTTGGCACTGTCTCTTTTTGAAGAAGCATCCTGTTCAGGTCGCTCTGAGCCTCTCGGTTCGATGGCGTTCCTTCCTGCCTACCCCCAGCCCCGGTCAAGCCTGCGGCAGGACGGAAGCGAGGCGGGCGGATGAGGGAGTGAGAGATGCAGAAATCAAGGTGGGAGGTGGGGCAAGGGCACGGCAGGCTTTCGAGGGCCGGGAGCCGGGCTTAGAGAGCGGATGCTGCTGGCCGTTTTGGCACGGAGGCGGCGGGAACGCCGCCGGCTCCTAAAGAGTCCCTCCTTCCCTCTCCGGCAGTGGCATGGGGAGCGGGCTGCAGGCAGGGTGGCGACAGGGCGGGCTGGAGCTGGGGAAGCGCGCGGCAGGGGGTGACGCTGACGGCCGCTCAGGCATGGAGCCAGAAGGGACGCCGCCGTCTGGGACCGAAAGTCACTCGCCTTCACGTCCCAGCTTTCGGGGCGGGGGGGGGGGAGGGGGGGACCAGCGCGTGCGAGCTGCCGTGTGTGGCGGGTGCGTGCGGGGCTGCCAGACGTGCGGGCTGGCCGCCCAAGACGTGCTCGCGGGCCTGGACTGGGTCCCGGGGCTGCGGGTCCGATCGACGAGACCTGGTCTCCCCAGCACCAGGAGGGGAGGCCGGGTCCACCCACATTGGGGGGGTGGGGGGGAGGGGAGGTGGGCAGGGGGCAGGCCCCGAGCTCCAGGAGGAGAAATCTACAAAGGAAACAAATCTACGGGCCGCTCATGTGACTAGGGTTCCAAGCGGGGCCTGGAGAAGGAGGTCTGCCCAGAGCTACACGGCAAACCCATAGGGCCGGACGGGGGAAGCCAACAGGCGTCGCCCGGTGCTAAGCGCCCAGCCGGGCGGGGCATGGCGAAGCCAAGAGGCGTGGCCCGGCGCTAAGCGCCCGGCCGGGCGGGGCCTGGCAAAGCCAACAAGCGTCGGCCGGCGTTAAGCACCCGGCTGGGCGGAGCCGGAGAAGCCAACAGGTGTCCGCCGGCGCTAAGCGCCCAGCCGGGCGGAACCGGGCGAAGCAACCAGGTCTACCCCGGCGCTAAGCGTTAGGCCGAGCGGGGCCGGGCGAAGCCAACCAGCGTGGCCCGGCGCTGCGCGCCCGGCCGGGCGGGGCCGGGTGAAGCCAAGGGGCGTCCCCCGGCGCTAAGCGTTAGGCCGGGCGGGGCCGGGTGAAGCCAAGGGGCGTCCCCCGGCGCTGAGCGCCCAGCCGGGCGGGGCCGGGCGAAGCAACCAGGTCTACCCCGGCGCTAAGCGTTAGGCCGGGCGGGGCCGGGCGAAGCCAACCGGCGTGGCCCGGCGCTGCGCGCCCGGCCGGGCGGGGCCGGGTGAAGCCAAGGGGCGTCCCCCGGCGCTAAGCGTTAGGCCGGGCGGGGCCGGGTGAAGCCAAGGGGCGTCCCCCGGCGCTGAGCGCCCAGCCGGGCGGGGCCGGGCGAAGCAACCAGGTCCACCCCGGCGCTAAGCGTTAGGCCGAGCGGGGCCGGGCGAAGCCAACCGGCG
>NW_027183641.1:0-10000 GCF_041296385.1 Aphelocoma coerulescens | reverse complement strand
GGCGAGGTTGAGCCGCCGAAGGGGACTCGCCCGGAGCGAAAGCCCCCCGACACGGCCCCCCCCACCGGGCCACGCGGAAAAGCACCGGATGTGCTAGAGGAGACAGCGACCCGACGAGGTGGGCGCGGCCCGGACACCGAGGCCCCTCGGCCAGGGCGGTTCGCTCTGCAGCAGGCGGCGACGCGGCAAAAAACGAGCGCCGTGCGGTGCGCGCGCGCGGTGGGCTCTTTTCCCCCAACCGTGCCAAACAGCGGGGTTTTTCCTTTCCCCCCTTTCTCTCTGGGGTTTCCCCCCCTCGGCTCAGCTCGAGCCGCACCGCCGCCCAAGCGCTGCTCGCGGCCGGCACCCACGGGGCACAAACCCGGGCCGGGGCCAGCACACACACCTCGCATGGTTTGAAGGACACCTGAGGGCTCGCGGGGCCACGCGGCCGTCACACAGCCCGGACGGTAAAGACGCCCTCCCGGCAGCGGGAGCGGCGACACCTCACCTGCGACGGGAAGCGAATTGGAAAGGAGACCGCCCTGCCCGAGCACCGGACTCCGCCGTGGCTTCCCCATTACAGAGAGCCCCGGAAGAGCCGGCCCGCCGGGGGCCCTTTCCGACGCGACCCGAAAAGCCTCATCGATCAGCCGAGAAAAGAGGAGCGAAAGAAGGCCCCGCGGCCTCGGTCCTGGGACATCGGCAGCCCAAAGCGCGCACCACACCACGCTTCCAGGCGGGCAGCGGGCAGACGGACGCAGCAGGGCTGCTTTTCCGCGTGCGGGACACGTCCCCGAGAGGCCCTCCCCACGGCTTGGCGCCGCCGAGCCTCCCCGACGCACCCGAGCGCCACTTTGCAGCAGAGCTTTCGCATCGGTCACAGCGGAGAAAGCGCGGGGAGGTGCCGCCACCCAACCCCGGCTGCGGACAACGATTCCCTTTTATTAGCGAGACAACATCGGGACGGGACCACGGCGGGAGGAGGCCACGGCAGGCCACGCTCCCGGCCCCACGGAACCCTTCCGAGCGTGCGAGAAAGCGCCACCGACCATGCCCACGGGCCACCGGCTTTCGCCCGCCTCGCGGCGATCGGCTTTCCCTCCGGAAAAGCCAGGGGGAACGGCAAACAGCGGAGGGGAAAAAAAAAAGGCACGACAGCGCGCGTCACATAACCCCGTGCTACCCACGGGGGCCGCGGGCCTGGGGGGCGAGGCGCGCGCCTCTCACTCCCCCCCCCTTTAATCCCAACGACCTCTCAAAGAACGCCTCCTTCTCGTCTCTCTCCCTTTCGGCGTTCGTGGCCCGCGCGCCTTTGTGCCGCGCTTCTCCGTCGTGCCGCGGCGGCTTAAGGCCGCGAGAAAAAAAAAAAAAACAAACAGCGTAAGGCCGGGGCAGGCACCCCCCCAGTGCAACCGCACAAGCCGGCACACACGCCTGAAACAGCGGACCTTCTCGCAACCCAGCCCACCGGCAACCACGGCAGCCGGGACAGGCCCGACACCACGGGCCGCCCCAGCGTCGCGGCTCAGTCGATGCCGGCCGAAAACAAGGAAGGGCGAGGCGCCGCCGCCTCGCCGGCAAGCATTCTCACAGGGCTCTCTCTTGTCGGGCTTCCGGTCCGCTCTCGGCAGCCGGCCACCGCAGGCCGGCCGCCGCCCCTGAGACCTTCCCGCCCGCTACGCGGGTTCCCCAGCTTAGGGCCGAGGAAGGGGGACGACTTCAACACACAGCGGGGGGGGGGGGCGAGGCGCCGCCGCCCCGCCACAACATCGGGCGACTCCCGTCACCGAGCCCCTCGGCCAACCGGGCGAGGCCGGAGGCAAGGCCGCACGCCCCACCGGAGCGTCCCCGTGGCACCGCCGACACACCAAGCACAGGTCGGGAGCCGGGAACGGGGCGCCGCCACCTCGGCCAACTGGGCCCATCCTCGGAGCTCTCAGGGAAGGGCCGGGAAAAGCCCCGTCGGGGCTCCGCGAAACAGAGCGCGCCCCGGCCGCGTCCACCCCACCGGCTGCCAGCCACCGCACCAGACTGACAGCCGAAAACCGAGCCCGCCGAGCGGGCACCGGCTTAAGGCCGGGCAGAAAAGGAACGAGGCGCCGCCGCCTCGGCCACCACCGGACTTTCCCCTGCGGCCCCCCTGCACGGAGTCGGCAGCCGCCAGGGTCGGAGGGAGGATACACTCACGGGTCTCTCGCCACCCCACCTAGGCCGACAAGCGGCTCACACAGTCTCTCTCTTTTTCGGCCTTTCCCATCAACTGGGGCTGTGAAACCAGGATAAAAGCCACGCGACTCATATCCCGCTTATTCGACACTCTTCGTTCTGGCAACCGCGCGCGCGGCCGCCGCTCTCGACCTTCGACACAGGCACCGCCAGCCTGCGGGGACACGGCCCATCACCCGCTCCCATAATACGGACAGACGAGTCCAAGGCCCCGGACGCCTCCAAGAGAACCAATCGTACTTGACCGGGGCGGTGCGCTGGCGCACGCCGCCTCCTACCATGACGCAACTGGAGGCAGCCAGAAACAGCGACCCCTTGGTGAACTTCCAGGACGGGTGGGGCAACAGGTCTACCCGGCCCCTGCCGAAATTTGCCTAAGTCCCGCCGGAGCTGGGTAGACCTGTTCGCCCCGCGACCGGGCACCACCGCGGCGCCACGCCGACGGTTTCGGGGCGCGGCCGGCGGCCGCGGCCGGGCCCGGATCCGGGTAGACCTGTCCGCCCGGAGCCTTCCCCGGGCCGGGTAGACCTGTTCACGCCGAGACCGGGCGCCGCCAGGGGAGCCACGCGGGCAGTTTCGTGGCACGGCCGGCGGCCGCGGCCGAGCCCGGATCCGGGTAGACCTGTTCGCCCTCTGGCCGGACGCTGCCGGGACAGTACGCTGACGGCTCCGGCAACCGCTGGTGGCCGCAGCCGACCCCGGAGACAAGGCATCCTCCTGCCATCCCTGAGCCGGGGGAACCCCACAGCCCCGGAACGCCCCGGAACCGTATGGCTCTAGCAGCCCTGTCCCGCCTGAGAACCCGGTTTCAAGACCAATACGTATTTTCGACAAAACTCAACCTTTAATTTTTGAACGAGTACATCTTTCTTCTGCTAGGAACAAGGAAGTTTCCTGGGGAAAAAAAAAATTCTTTGCGAATTTTACTCCGTTTTCTTGGGCGCCCACACCACAGCCGGCCACGCTCGGGAGGATCGTGTGCCCTTAGCTCGGCCAGCCCACACACATTGACGCACCAAAACGGACGCCCCTCCCCACCCCACCCCGGGCACCACGCCCAGCCCCACCAGAGCAGAGCACCTCTAGGGAGACAGCGGGGAGGGGAAGCAGGTGCATAGGAACAGGGAACGAAGCCGATGGCCGCCGGCGCGACTGGCCCCGCCCACCAGGAGGGGCCGGGGCCGAGGCCGGGGGGACCGGGCGGCCGCCTTCGGGCCGGTTCTTTCGGGGTCCGCCGAGGTCCCCGTCTCCCGCCGCCGCTTCGGGGGGCCGCGGGGGCGCCGCGCCCAGGTGCCCGAGGCCGGCAGGCAGCGGGCGAGCCCCGGCGGGACGAGCCCCGCCCGCCGGCGAGGGCCGGGCGGCGGCCGGGGCCGGGCCCGGATCCGGGTAGACCTGTCCGCCCGGAGCCGTCCCCGGGCCGGGTAGACCTGTTCACGCCGAGACCGGGCGCCGCCAGGGGAGCCACGCGGGCGGTTTCGTGGCACGGCCGGCGGCCGCGGCCGAGCCCGGATCCGGGTAGACCTGTTCGCCCTCTGGCCGGACGCTGCCGGGACAGTACGCTGACGGCTCCGGCAACCGCTGGTGGCCGCAGCCGACCCCGGAGACAAGGCATCCTCCTGCCATCCCTGAGCCGGGGGAACCCCACAGCCCCGGAACGCCCCGGAACCGTATGGCTCTAGCAGCCCTGTCCCGCCTGAGAACCCGGTTTCAAGACCAATACGTATTTTCGACAAAACTCAACCTTTAATTTTTGAACGAGTACATCTTTCTTCTGCTAGGAACAAGGAAGTTTCCTGGGGAAAAAAAAAATTCTTTGCGAATTTTACTCCGTTTTCTTGGGCGCCCACACCACAGCCGGCCACGCTCGGGAGGATCGTGTGCCCTTAGCTCGGCCAGCCCACACACATTGACGCACCAAAACGGACGCCCCTCCCCACCCCACCCCGGGCACCACGCCCAGCCCCACCAGAGCAGAGCACCTCTAGGGAGACAGCGGGGAGGGGAAGCAGGTGCATAGGAACAGGGAACGAAGCCGATGGCCGCCGGCGCGACTGGCCCCGCCCACCAGGAGGGGCCGGGGCCGAGGCCGGGGGGACCGGGCGGCCGCCTTCGGGCCGGTTCTTTCGGGGTCCGCCGAGGTCCCCGTCTCCCGCCGCCGCTTCGGGGGGCCGCGGGGGCGCCGCGCCCAGGTGCCCGAGGCCGGCAGGCAGCGGGCGAGCCCCGGCGGGACGAGCCCCGCCCGCCGGCGAGGGCCGGGCGGCGGCCGCGGCCGGGCCCGGATCCGGGTAGACCTGTCCGCCCGGAGCCGTCCCCGGGCCGGGTAGACCTGTTCACGCCGAGACCGGGCGCCGCCAGGGGAGCCACGCGGGCGGTTTCGTGGCACGGCCGGCGGCCGCGGCCGAGCCCGGATCCGGGTAGACCTGTTCGCCCTCTGGCCGGACGCTGCCGGGACAGTACGCTGACGGCTCCGGCAACCGCTGGTGGCCGCAGCCGACCCCGGAGACAAGGCATCCTCCTGCCATCCCTGAGCCGGGGGAACCCCACAGCCCCGGAACGCCCCGGAACCGTATGGCTCTAGCAGCCCTGTCCCGCCTGAGAACCCGGTTTCAAGACCAATACGTATTTTCGACAAAACTCAACCTTTAATTTTTGAACGAGTACATCTTTCTTCTGCTAGGAACAAGGAAGTTTCCTGGGGAAAAAAAAAATTCTTTGCGAATTTTACTCCGTTTTCTTGGGCGCCCACACCACAGCCGGCCACGCTCGGGAGGATCGTGTGCCCTTAGCTCGGCCAGCCCACACACATTGACGCACCAAAACGGACGCCCCTCCCCACCCCACCCCGGGCACCACGCCCAGCCCCACCAGAGCAGAGCACCTCTAGGGAGACAGCGGGGAGGGGAAGCAGGTGCATAGGAACAGGGAACGAAGCCGATGGCCGCCGGCGCGACTGGCCCCGCCCACCAGGAGGGGCCGGGGCCGAGGCCGGGGGGACCGGGCGGCCGCCTTCGGGCCGGTTCTTTCGGGGTCCGCCGAGGTCCCCGTCTCCCGCCGCCGCTTCGGGGGGCCGCGGGGGCGCCGCGCCCCGGTGCCCGAGGCCGGCAGGCAGCGGGCGAGCCCCGGCGGGACGAGCCCCGCCCGCCGGCGAGGGCCGGGGCGGGGGCCCGGGCCGGGGCCGGGGCCGGCGGCCGGGGCCGGGGCCGGGGCCGGGGCCGGCGGCCGGGGCCGGGGCCGGGGCCGGGGCCGGGCGGCCGCCTTCGGGCCGGTTCTTTCAGGGTCCGCCGAGGTCCCCGGCCCCCGCCGCCGCTCCGGCGGGCCGCGGGGGCGCCGCGCCGAGGCGCCCGATGCTGGCAGGGAGCGGGCGGCCCCCGGCCCATGTTCACACGGAGAGATAGGCAGACACAGGGACTCTCAGACCCACTCACAGCCCCGCCGCCCCCCTCTCTTTTTGCCGCGGACGGCCACAGCTGCACACTCATCGACACAGACAGACACACACAGACATAGGCACGCCTGCGCATGGACGCGCACACTTGCCGCAGATGCGCTCCGTCCCCCTCCCTCCCGTCGCCCTGTCTCTCGAGGGTTGGGGGCACTCCTGCTCTCCACCATCTGCCTCCCTGGCGCCACCCTCAGACTTTTCTCGCCCCTGCCCAGGGTCCCATCAGCCAGTTCGGACGGCGGCGACGGCAGCAGCAGGGGGGCGAGGACTTGGGTGCCGAGGCAGCCAGGGTGTTCGGCGAGCAGGCCGAGAGCCTGGTGCAGAAGTAGGGCCAGCGACAGTCTGGAGGTGGTGGCGGGATGCTTGGCACTGTCTCTTTTTGAAGAAGCATCCTGTTCAGGTCGCTCTGAGCCTCTCGGTTCGATGGCGTTCCTTCCTGCCTACCCCCAGCCCCGGTCAAGCCTGCGGCAGGACGGAAGCGAGGCGGGCGGATGAGGGAGTGAGAGATGCAGAAATCAAGGTGGGAGGTGGGGCAAGGGCACGGCAGGCTTTCGAGGGCCGGGAGCCGGGCTTAGAGAGCGGATGCTGCTGGCCGTTTTGGCACGGAGGCGGCGGGAACGCCGCCGGCTCCTAAAGAGTCCCTCCTTCCCTCTCCGGCAGTGGCATGGGGAGCGGGCTGCAGGCAGGGTGGCGACAGGGCGGGCTGGAGCTGGGGAAGCGCGCGGCAGGGGGTGACGCTGACGGCCGCTCAGGCATGGAGCCAGAAGGGACGCCGCCGTCTGGGACCGAAAGTCACTCGCCTTCACGTCCCAGCTTTCGGGGCGGGGGGGGGGGAGGGGGGGACCAGCGCGTGCGAGCTGCCGTGTGTGGCGGGTGCGTGCGGGGCTGCCAGACGTGCGGGCTGGCCGCCCAAGACGTGCTCGCGGGCCTGGACTGGGTCCCGGGGCTGCGGGTCCGATCGACGAGACCTGGTCTCCCCAGCACCAGGAGGGGAGGCCGGGTCCACCCACATTGGGGGGGTGGGGGGGAGGGGAGGTGGGCAGGGGGCAGGCCCCGAGCTCCAGGAGGAGAAATCTACAAAGGAAACAAATCTACGGGCCGCTCATGTGACTAGGGTTCCAAGCGGGGCCTGGAGAAGGAGGTCTGCCCAGAGCTACACGGCAAACCCATAGGGCCGGACGGGGGAAGCCAACAGGCGTCGCCCGGTGCTAAGCGCCCAGCCGGGCGGGGCATGGCGAAGCCAAGAGGCGTGGCCCGGCGCTAAGCGCCCGGCCGGGCGGGGCCTGGCAAAGCCAACAAGCGTCGGCCGGCGTTAAGCACCCGGCTGGGCGGAGCCGGAGAAGCCAACAGGTGTCCGCCGGCGCTAAGCGCCCAGCCGGGCGGAACCGGGCGAAGCAACCAGGTCTACCCCGGCGCTAAGCGTTAGGCCGAGCGGGGCCGGGCGAAGCCAACCAGCGTGGCCCGGCGCTGCGCGCCCGGCCGGGCGGGGCCGGGTGAAGCCAAGGGGCGTCCCCCGGCGCTAAGCGTTAGGCCGGGCGGGGCCGGGTGAAGCCAAGGGGCGTCCCCCGGCGCTGAGCGCCCAGCCGGGCGGGGCCGGGCGAAGCAACCAGGTCTACCCCGGCGCTAAGCGTTAGGCCGGGCGGGGCCGGGCGAAGCCAACCGGCGTGGCCCGGCGCTGCGCGCCCGGCCGGGCGGGGCCGGGTGAAGCCAAGGGGCGTCCCCCGGCGCTAAGCGTTAGGCCGGGCGGGGCCGGGTGAAGCCAAGGGGCGTCCCCCGGCGCTGAGCGCCCAGCCGGGCGGGGCCGGGCGAAGCAACCAGGTCCACCCCGGCGCTAAGCGTTAGGCCGAGCGGGGCCGGGCGAAGCCAACCGGCGTGGCCCGGCGCTGAGCGCCCGGCCGGGCGGGGCCGGGTGAAGCCAAGGGGCGTCCCCCGGCGCTAAGCGCCCAGCCGGGCGGGGCCGGGCGAAGCAACCAGGTCTACCCCGGCGCTAAGCGTTAGGCCGAGCGGGGCCGGGCGAAGCCAACCGGCGTGGCCCGGCGCTGAGCGCCCGGCCGGGCGGGGCCGGGTGAAGCCAAGGGGCGTCCCCCGGCGCTAAGCGTTAGGCCGGGCGGAGCCGGGCGAAGCCAACCGGCGTGGCCCGGCGCTAAGCGCCCGGCCGGGCGGGGCCGGGTGAAGCCAAGGGGCGTCCCCCGGCGCTAAGCGCCCGGCCGGGCGGGGCCCGGCGAAGCCAAGAGGCATCCTCCGGCGCTAAGCATTGGGCCGGGCGGGGCCGGGCGAAGCCAACCGGCGTCGCCCGGCGCTAAGCGCCCGGCCGGGCGGAGCCGGGCGAAGTTAACAGGTCTACCCCGGCGGTAAGCGTTAAGCTGGGCGGGGCCAGGCGAAGCAACCAGGTCTACCCCGGCGCCTAGCACCCGGCCGGGCGGGGCCCGGCCAAGACACCAGGTCTACCCCGCCGCTAAAGGTCAGGCTGGCACGGCCGGACAGGGGTAGCAGGTGTACCCCGCCGCTGAGCGCCCGGCTGGCCGGGCCAGGCGAGAACAGCAGGTCTTCCCCGCTGCGCCAACAGGCTTGCAGGGCGCAGGCGAAGACACCAGGTCTACCCCGCCGCCTAGCGCCCGGCTGGCGGGGCCCGGCCAAGACACCAGGTCTACCCCGCCGCCTAGCGCCGGGCTGGCGGGGCCCGGCCGAGACACCAGGTCTACCCCGCCGCTAAAGGTCAGGCTGGCACGGCCGGACAGGGGCAGCAGGTGTACCCCGCCGCTGAGCGCCCGGCTGGCCGGGCCAGGCGAGAACAGCAGGTCTTCCCCGCTGCGCCAACAGGCTTGCAGGGCGCAGGCGAAGACACCAGGTCTACCCCGCCGCCTAGCGCCCGGCTGGCGGGGCCCGGCCAAGACACCAGGTCTACCCCGCCGCCTAGCGCCGGGCTGGCGGGGCCCGGCCAAGACACCAGGTCTACCCCGCCGCCTAGCGCCGGGCTGGCGGGGCCCGGCCAAGACACCAGGTCTACCCCGCCGCTAAGCGCCAGGCGCCCAAGTCCGGCCGGGGAGAGTCGGTCTACCCGCCCCCCGCCTGGGAAGGGTGGCCAGGGGACGGGACACCACGCGCTTCCCTCCTCGCCACGCACCCCGCGAGCGCCGAGCATGACGCGCCTACGGGCGGTGGCGCCCAAGTCCGGCCGGGGAGAGTCGGTCTACCCGCCACCCGCCTGGGAAGGGTGGCCAGGGGACGGGACACCACGCGCCTCCCTCCTCGCCACGCACCCCGCGAGCGCCGAGCATGACGCGCCTACGGGCGGTGGCGCCCAAGTCCGGCCGGGGAGAGTCGGTCTACCCGCCACCCGCCTGGGAAGGGTGGCCAGGGGACGGGACACCACGCGCCTCCCCCCTCGCCACGCACCCCGCGAGCGCCGAGCACGACGCGCCTACGGGCGGTGGCAGCAGGGGCAACGACGCGCGGCTGCCCGGCGCCCCGGCCCCGCGGCGAGAGCACCAGGTCTACCCCCCTGCCCGGAGACGGCAGCGGACAGGCCCCCTTGCACCGCGCGCGCGGTGAAGGGACGCCCGCCGCCGCCGCCAGCGCGGCCAAGCCCCCACCCCGCGTATCGGGCACCGGGACCCGCGCGGGGGGAAGTCGAGGCCGCGGGGGCCCGGCGGGGCCTCGCGCGCACACGCCCGGAGCGCGCCGCCGGCGGCGCGCGGCCCTTTACCCGGTTGGCCCGGCCCCCGGACTCCGCGTATCGGGCCTGGGGACCCGCGCGGAGGAGAGCGCGAGCGGCGGACCGCGCGAGCGGGGGCGCCCGCGCGCCCACGCAACCGGGGCCCCCTGTCGGCCCCGGCCCGCCGAGAGGCCTCGGAGGGAGGAGGAAGGAAAAGGAGGAAAGCGGAGGCGCCGCACACCCGCGCACGCCGGAGCGGCGGGGCCGGCCGCTCTCGCTCGAGCGACAAAAGCTTGTGTCGAGGGCTGATTCTCAATAGATCGCAGCGAGGGAGCTGCTCTGCTACGTACGAAACCCTGACCCAGAATCAGGTCGTCTACGAATGATTTAGCGCCGGGTGCCCCACGATCATGCGGTACGCGACGGGGGAGAGGCGGCGCCGCATCCGTCCGCCCCTCCGGTCCCGACCACGAGCGGCGCTCCGCACCGGGCCCGCCCGCGGACGGGCGGGCGGCCGGCTATCGCGAGCCCACCGAGGCGCCGGCGGCGCTGCGGTATCGCTACGTCTAGGCGGGATTCTGACTTAGAGGCGTTCAGTCATAAGCCCGCAGATGGTAGCCTCGCGCCAGTGGCTCCTCAGCCAAGCGCACGCACCAGGGGTCTGAACCTGCGGTTCCTCTCGTACTGAGCAGGAT